>NC_092243.1:21857069-21899569 GCF_036320965.1 Panulirus ornatus | reverse complement strand
CAATCCATTAACAGCACGTCGACCCCGGTATACCATATCGTTCCAATTCACCCTATTCCTTGCACGCCTTTCACCCTCCTGCATGTTCAGGCCCCGATCACTCAAAATGTTTTTCACTCCATGTTTCCATCTCCAATTTGGTTTCCCACTTCTCCGCGTTCCCTCCACCTACGACACATACATCCTCTTGGTCAATCTTTACTCACTCATTCTCTCCATGTGACAAAACCATTTCAAAACACCCTCTTCTGCTCTCTCAACCACACTCTTTTTATTACCACACATCCCTCTTACCCTATTATTACTTACTCGATCAAACCACCTCACACCACATATTGTCTCCAAACATCTCATTTCCAGCACATCAACCCTCCTGCGCACAACTCTATCCATAGCCCACGCCTCGCAACCATACAACATTGTTGGAACCACTATTCCTTTAAACATACCCATTATTGCTTTCCGAGATAATGTTCTCGACTTCCACACATTCTTCAAGGCTCCCGGATTTTTCGCCCCCTCCCCACCCTGTGATTCACTTCCGCTTCCATGGTCCTATCCGCTGCCAAATCCACTCCCAGATATCTAAAACACTTCACTTCCTCCAGTTTTTCTGCATTCAAACTTACATCCAAATTTACTTGACCCTCAACCCTACTGTACCTAATAACGTTACTCTTTTTCACATTTACTCTCAACTTTCTTCTTTCACACACTTTACCAAACTCAGTTACCAGCTTCTGAAGTTTTTCACATGAATCAGCCACCAGCGCTGTATCATCAATGAACAACAACTGACTCACTTCCCAAGCTCACTCATCCACAAAAGACTGCATACTTGCCCCTCTTTCTAAAACTCTTGTATTCACCTCCCTAACAACCCCATCCATAAACAAATTAAACAACCATGGAGACATCACACACCCCTGCTACAAACCTACATTCACTGAGAACCAATCACTTTCCTCTCTTCCTAAACGTACACATGCCTAACATCCTCGATAAAAACATTTCATTGTTTCTAACAACTTGCCTCCTACACCATATATTCTTAATACCTTCCACAGAGCATCTCTATCAACTCCATCATATGCCTTCTCCAGATCCATAAATGCTACATACAAATCAATTTGCTTTTATAAGTATTTCTCACATACATTCTTCAAAGCAAACACCTGATCCACACATCCTCTACCACTTCTGAAACCACACTGCTCTTCCCCAATCTGATGCTCTGTACATGCCTTCACTCTCTCAATCAATACCCTTCAATATAATTTCCCGGGAATACTCAACAAACTTATACCTCTGTAATTTGAGCACTCACTCTTATCCCCTTTGCCTTTGTACAATGGGACTCTGGGAGCATTCCGCAAATCCTCAGCCACTTCACCATGGATAATACATATATTGAATAACCTCACCAACCAGTCAACAATACAGTCACCCCTTTTTCTGATATATTCCACTGCAATTCCATCCAAATCCGCTGCCTTGCCGGCTTTCATCTTCCGCAAAGCTTTTACAACTTGTTTTCCGTTTACCAAATAATTTTCCCCAACCCTCTCACTTTGCTCACCACCTCTACCAAAACACCCTATATCTGCCACTCTATCATCTAACACATTCAAGAAACCTTTAAAATATTCACTCCATTTCCTTCTCACATCACCACTACTTATTATCCCCTCCCCATTTAGCCCCCTTCACTGAAGTTCCCATTTGTTCCCTTGTCTTATGCACTATATTTACGTCCTTCCAAAGCATCTTTTTATTCTCCCTAAAATTCAATGATAGTCTCTCAACCCAACTCTCATTTGCCCTCTTTTTCACCTCTTTCAACTTTCTCTTGACCTCCTGCCTCTTTTTTTTGTACATATCCCACTCATTTGCATTATTTCCCTGCAAAAATCGTCGAAATATCTCTCTGTTCTCTTTCACTAATAATCTTATTTCTTCATTCCACCACTCACTACCCTTTCTAATCTGCCCACGTCCCACGATTCTCAAGCCACAAGCATCTTTTGCGCAAGCCATCACTACTTCCCTAAATACATCCCATTCCTCCCCCACTCCCCTTACCTCCTTTGTTCTCACCTTTTTCCATTCTGTATTCAGTCTCTCCTGGCGCTTGCTCACACAAGTCTCCTTCCCAAGCTCACTTAGTCTCACCACTCTCTTCACCCCAACATTCTCTCTTCTTTTCTGAAAACCTCTACAAATCTTCACCTTCGCCTCCACAAGATAATGATCAGACATCCCTCCAGTTCCACTTCTCAGCACATTAACATCCAAAAGTCTCTCTTTCGCGCGCCTATCAATTAGCAAGTAATCCAATAACGCTCTCTGGCCATCTCTCCTACTTACATACGTATACTTATGTATATCTCTCTTTTTAAACCAGGTTTTCCCAATCACCATATATATATATATATATATATATATATATATATATATATATATATATATATATATATATATATATATATATATATATAAAGGCAAGGTGGAGGTTTTTACATTGTTTGTGCTGACAATGCATGTTTAGTTCATCCATTCACTCAGAAATTGAGAACGACACCCGCCTTGCGCACAGCTCGAGGTAGCAAATGTAGTACTGAATTTGGGGGCAAAAGAGGGAATTTTTAGGGTTTAGATTACAATTTGCTTATTTGCTGGTTTTAATTTGGCATATTGATAACGCAAAACTTTTGAATTATTAAACACTGGAATTACAAAGTACATGTAGAGAGAGATCTGTATTTTGCGTACATACTATACAGTCTCTGAGGCATAGGATCTTAAAACGAGTTCAAATTCTTGAGAAGGAAAGTAATGTAACTCCTCAATGTCTTTAACTTAGAATGTGGAAAATTATAGTGGTATTATCATGTAGGATTGTATTTTGGTGGGTATTAAAATGTGGTCTGCTGAAGTACGTTTCACTGCAGGTAGAATAATAGTACATCTGAGTTTTTGTTTGCTATATTGTCATTTAGCACAAAGGGATCCTTGACTTTTTTTTATCTCAGTTTGCTATCATCTTATTCTTGAAAATATTCATTCTTGATTTATTTCGCTTTGCTGTCAGTTTCTTCTTGATTGATATACTTCACTTTCTTCTCGCTATAGGTTTTGTGCTTATTGACAATCTGCACTCGTCTTTCATTAGTGTTGTAAAGCAGGTAAGTTTTGCATCTATATCATATCATACTATCCAAGGGATTACAAAAGAAAGAGAAGGATTTGTAACAGTCCTGATAAGCTCTGTATCCTGATTACAGCTGGTGCAAGAAAGTTGGCTGGCTGGCATGGAAGATAATTCAATATTTTTCTGAGGTGTTTTTATAGACACTACAGCACTAAATTTAGCGGAAAGAAAATTTCGAGAGTGATTGTTACATAGTGTACATAAAGCTGGCGTTTACCTCCCTCGACTAATGGAAACTATATGGCACAGACTCGTCCCAATGGTAATGGGTCTGAAAGGTAAGGGTAATTCTGACTTCGCCCTAGTAATACTGGGAAACGGTGGGGTTGGCTCATATACTGAATTACTTGTTTGGGAACTTTTACATTATGTAGGGGAACAATATTTGGCTGTGGATACTTGATAGAGCGCTTCCAATATTAAGGATTGAAAAGTTGTGTATGGCAGAGTTCTGTGAAGATGCCATCTGGACCATGATATTCTAAGGACCTTTCCTTATCTTTAGTTAGGGATAATTGATTCAGTTACAATAGTTTTTTAGGATGAATATATGTAGTGAAACATTACTCCAATATGCTATGACATCTCGTCATGAATCAGGAGTAAGAAGGTAAAGAAAAATACTGAGAAATTATATCTTGTTTAGTTTTCCTGAAATGGGTCCTTTTGCTCCCTAAGAATGAATTTGAAATTATTGATATATGGAATTGATCTATAGCTGTTTCCTGAGGATCGGTGTCTAGTTATGGATGGGTAATAGGCACTTGAGCTCTGTAAGGAACTTCAAGATGCTTCTTGTTACAGCTCATGTAGATCTAGAGGCCTTTGTGTCTAGCTATAGATGCTTTAGATGGCTATTGATGTTCTCTGGAGAATTGTAAGTCCTTACGGTTTGATTTTTGTGGGAAACATGTTTTGGTAAGAAACGTTGACTCTCCTTGTACAGTAGATAGGAAATGACATGTCATTCACTTCTTTTTTTTGGCATTTTCTGAGCCTCTGCTAACACTATTTTCATGTTCCAGTCTTTCTCTCACTCTAGAAAGCGACTAAAGGGGACGGGAGCGGGGGGCCAGAAACCCTCCCCTCCTTGTATTTTAACCTTCAAAAAGGGGAAACAGAAGAAGGAGTCACGCGAGGAGTGCTCATCCTCCTCGAAGGCTCAGATTGGGGTGTCTAAATGTGTGTGGATGTAACCAAGATGAGAAAAAAGGAGAGACAGGTAGTATGTTTGAGGAAAGGAACCTGGATATTTTGGCTCTGAGTGAAAGGAAGCTCACTGGTAAAGGGGAAGAGTGGTTTGGGAATGTCTTGGGAGTAAAGTCAGGGGTTAGTGAGAGGACAAGAGCAAGGGAAGGAGTAGCACTACTCCTGAATCAGGAGTTGTGGGAGTATGTGATAGAGTGTAAGAAAGTAAATTCTAGATTGATATGGGTAAAACTGAAAGTTGATGGAGAGAGATGGGTGATTATTGGTGCATATGCACCTGGGTATGAGAAGAAAGATCATGAGAGGCAAGTGTTTTGGGAGCAGCTGAATGAGTGTGTTAGTGGTTTTGATGCAAAAGACCGGGATATAGTGATGGGTGATTTGAGTGCAAAGGTGAGTAATGTGGCAGTTGAGGGAATAATTGGTATACATGGAGTGTTCAGTGTTGTAAATGGAAATGGTGAAGAGCTTGTAGATTTATATGGTGAAAAAGGACTGGTGATTGGGAATACCTTGTTTAAAAAGCGAGATATACATAAGTATACGTATGTAAGCAGGAGAGATGGCCAGAGATCGTTATTGGATTACGTGTTAATTGATAGACGCACGAAAGAGAGACTTTTGGATGTTAATGTGCTGAGAGGTGCAACTGGAGGGATGTCTGATCATTATCTTGTGGAGGCGAAGGTGAAGATTTGTGGAGGTTTTCAGAAAAGAAGAGAGAATGTTGGGGTGAAGAGAGTGGTGAGAGTAAGTGAGCTTGGAAAGGAGACTTGTGGGAGGAAGTAACAGGAGAGAATGAGTACAGAATGGAAAAAGGTGAGAACAAAGGAGGTAAGGGGAGTGGGGGAGGAATGGGATGTATTTAGGGAAGCAGTGATGGCTTGCGCAAAAGATGCTTGTGGCATGAGAAGCGTGGGAGGTGGGTTGATTAGAAAGGGTAGTGAGTGGTGGGATAAAGAAGTAAGATTATTAGTGAAAGAGAAGAGAGAGGCATTTGGACGATTTTTGTGGGGAAAAAATGCAAATGAGTGGGAGAGGTATAAAAGATAGAGGCAAGAGGTCAAGAGAAAGGTGCAAGAGGTGAAAAAGAGGGCAAATGAGAGTTGGGGTGAGAGAGTATCATTAAATTGCAGGGAGAATAAAAAGATGTTTTGGAAGGAGGTAAATAAAGTGCGTAAGACAAGGGAGCAAATGGGAAATTTAGTGAAGGAGGCTAATGGAGAGGTGATAACAAGTAGTATTGATGTGAGAAGGAGATGGAGTGAGTATTTTGAAGGTTTGTTGAATGTGTTTGATGATAGAGTGGCAGATATAGGGTGTTTTGATGGGGGTGGTGTGCAAAGTGGGAGGGTTAGGGAAAATGATTTGGTAAACAGAGAAGAGGTAGTAAAAGCTTTACGGAAGATGAGAACCGGCAGGGCAGCAGGTTTGGATGGTATTGCATTGGAATTTATTAAAAAAGGAGGTGACTGTCCTGTTGACTGGTTGGTAAGGTTATTTAATGTATGTATGATTCATGGTGAGGTGCCTGAGGATTGGCGGAATCTTGAATAGTGCCATTGTACAAAGGTAAAGGGGATAAGAGTGAGTGCTCAAATTACAGAGGTATAAGTTTGTTGAGTATTCCTGGTAAATTGTATGGGAGAGTATTGATTGAGAGGGTGAAGGCATGTACAGAGCATCAGCTTGGGGAAGAGCAGTGTGGTTTCAGAAGTGGTAGAGGATGTGTGGATCAGGTGTTTGCTTTGAAGAATGTATGTGAGAAATACTTAGAAAAACAAATGGATTTGTATGTAGCATTTATGGATCTGGAGAAGGCATATGATATAGTTGATAGAGATGCTCTGTGGAAGGTACTAAGAATATATGGTGTGGGAGGCAAGTTGTTAGAAGCAGCGAAAAGTTTTTATCGAGGATATAAAGCCTGTGCACGTGTAGGAAGAGAGGAAAGTGATTGGTTCTCAGTGAATGTAGGTTTGCGGCAGGGGTGTGTGATGTCTCCATGGATGGGGTTGTTAGGGAAATGGATGCAAGAGTTTTGGAAAGAGGGGCAAGTATGCAGTCTGTTGTGAATGAGAGAGCTTGGGAAGTGAGTCAGTTGTTGTTCGCTGATGATACAGCGCTGGTGGCTGATTCATGTGAGAAACTGCAGAAGCTGGTGACTGAGTTTGGTAAAGTGTGTGAAAGAAGAAAGTTAAGAGTAAATGTGAATAAGAGCAAGGTTATTAGGTACAGTAGGGTTGAGGGTCAAGTCAATTGGGAGGTAAGGTTGAATGGAGAAAAACTGGAGGAAGTAAAGTGTTTTCGATATCTGGGAGTGGATCTGGCAGCGGATGGAACCTTGGAAGCGGAAGTGAATATAGGGTGGGGGAGGGGGCGAAAATTCTGGTAGCCTTGAAGAATGTTTGGAAGTCGAGAACATTATCTCGGAAATCAAAAATGGTTATGTTTGAAGGAATAGTGGTTCCAACAATATTGTTTGGTTGCGAGGCGTGGGCTATGAATAGAGTTGTGCGCAGGAGGGTGGATGTGCTGGAAATGAGATGTTTGAGGACACTATGTGGTGTGAGGTGGTTTGATCGAGTAAGTAATGTAAGCGTAAGACAGATATACATAAGTATACGTATATAAGTAGGATATATGGCCAGAGAACATTATTGGATTACCTGTTAAATGACAGACGCGCGAAAGAGAGACTTTTGGATGTTAATGTGCTGAGAGGTGGAAATGAAGGGATGTCTGATCATTATCTTCTGGAGGCGAAGATGAAGATTTGTATGGGTTTTCAAAAAAGAGGAGGGAATGTTAGTGTGAAGAGGGTGGTGAGAGTAAGTGAGCTTGGGAAGGAGACTTGTGTGAGGAAGTACCAGGAGAGACTCAGTACAGAATGGAAAAAGGTAAGAACAAAGAAGGTAAGTGGAGTGGGGGAGGAATGGGATGTATTTAGGGAAGCAGTGATGGCTTGCGCAAAAGATGCTTGTGGAATGAGAAGCGTGGGAGGTGGGTTGAATAGAAAGGGTAGTGAGTGGTGGGATGAAGAAGTAAGATTATTAGTGAAAGAGAAGAGAGAGGCATTTGGACAATTTTTTCAGGAAGAAAATGCAAATGAGTGGGAGATGTATAAAAGAAAGAGGCAGGAGGTCAAGAGAAAGGTGCAAGAGGTGAAAAAGAGGGCAAATGAGAGTTGGGGTGAGAGAGTATCATTAAATTTCAGGGAGAATAAAAAGATGTTCTGGAAGGAGGTAAAGAAAGTGGGTAAGACAAGGGAGCAAATGGGAACTTCAGTGAAGGGGCTAATGGGGAGGTGATAACAAATAGTGATGTGAGAAGGAGAGGGAGTGAATATTTTGAAGGTTTTTGAATGTGTTTGATGATAGAGTGGCAGATATAGGGTGTTTTGATGGAGGTGGTGTGCAAAGTGAGAGGGTTAGGGAAAATGATTTGGTAAAAAGAGAAGAGGTAGTAAAAGCTTTGCGGAAGATGAGAGCTGACAAGGCAGCAGGTTTGGATGGTATCGCAGAGGAATTTATTAAAAATGGGGGTGAATGTATTGTTGACTGGTTGGCAAGGTTATTTAATGCATGTATAATTCATGGTGAGGTGCCTCAGGATTGGCGGAATGCTTGCATGGTGCCATTGTTCAAAGGCAAAGGGGACAAGAGTGAGTGCTCAAATTAAAGAGGTAAAAGTTTGTTGAGTATTCCTGGTAAATCATAAGGGAGGGTATTGATTGAGAGGGTGAAGGCATGTACAGAGAATCAGATTGGGAAGGAGCAGTGTGTTTTCAGAAGTGGTAGAGGATGTGTGGATCAGGTGTTTACTTTGAAGAATGTATGTGAGAAATACTTAGAAAAGCAAATGGATTTGTATGTAGCATTTATGGATCTGGAGAATGCATATGATATAGTTGATAGAGATGCTCTGTGGAAGGTACTAAGAATATATGGTGTGGGAGGCAAGTTGTTAGAAGCAGTGAAAAGTTTTTATCGATAATGTAAGGCATGTGTACGTGTAGGAAGAGAGGAAAGTGAATGTAGGTTTGCGGCAGGGGTGTGTGATGTCTCCATGGTTGTTTAATTTGTTTATGGATGGTGTTGTTAGGGCGGTGAATGCAGGAGGTTTGGAAGGAGGGGCAAGTATGAAGTCTGTTGTGGATGAGAGAGCTTGGGAAGTGAGTCAGTTTGTGGTCGCTGATGATAAAGCGCTGGTGGCTGATTCATGTGAGTAACTGCAGAGGCTGGTGACTGAGTTTGGTTAAATGCGTGAAAGAAGAAAGTTAAGAGTAAAAGTGAATAAGAGCAAGGTTATTAGGTACAGTAGGGTTGAGGGTCAAGTCAATTGGGAGGTAAGTTTGAATGGAGAAAAACTGGAGGAAGTAAAGTGTTTTAGATATCTGGGAGTGGATCTGGCAGCGGATCGAACCATGGAAGCGGAAGTGAATCATAGGGTGGGAGAGGGGGCGAAAATTCTGGGAGCCTTGAAGAATGTTTGGAAGTCGAGAACATTATCTCGGAAAGCAAAAATGGGTATGTTTGAAAGATTAGTGGTTCCAACAATGTTTTATGGTTGCGAGGCGTGGGCTATGGATAGAGTTTTGCGCAGGAGGATGAATGTGCTGGAAATGAGATGTTTGAGGACAATATGTGGTGTGAGGTAGTTTGATCGAGTAAGTAATGTAAGGGTATGATAGATGTGTGGAAATAAAAAGAGCGTGGTTGAGAGAGCAGAAGAGTGTGTTTTGAAATGGTTTTGGCACATGGAGAGAATGAGTGAGGAAAGATTGACCAAGAGGATATATGTGTCGGAAGTGGAGGGAAACGAGGACAAGTGGGAGACCAAATTGGAGGCGGAAAGATGGAATGAAAAAGATTTTGAGTGATCGGGGCCCGAACATGCAGGAGGGTGAAAGACGTGCAAGGAATAGAGTGAATTGGATCGATGTGGTATACCGGGGTCGACGTGCTGTCAATGGATTGAATCAAGGCATGTGAAGCGTCTGGGGTAAACCATGGAAACTTTTGTGGGGCCTGGATGTGAAAAGGGAGCTGTGGTTTCGGGTTTTATTGCATGACAGCTAGAGACTGAGTGTAAACGAATGGGGCCTTTGTTGTCCTTTCCTAGCGCTACCTCGCACACATGAGGGGGAAGGGGGATGTGATTCCTTGTGTGGGAAGGTGGCGATGGGAATGAATAAAGGCAGACTGTGAATTGTGTGCATGTGTATATATTTATGTGTCTGTGTGTGTGTACATTGTGTACATTGTGTACATTGAGATGTATGCGTATGTATATTTGCGTGTGTGGACATGTATGTAAATACCTGTGTATGGGGGTGGGTCGGGCCATTTCTTTCGTCTGTTTCCTTGCGCTACCTCGCAAACGCGGGAGACAGCGACAAAGCAAAATAATAATAATAATAATAATAATAATAATATATATATATATATATATATATATATATATATATATATATATATATATATATATATATATATATATATATATATATATATATATATATATATATATATATATATATATATATATATATAAATATATATATATATATATATATATATATATATATATATATATATATATATATATATATATATATATATATATATATATATATATATATATTTGAAGGTGTAATCGCTCTTCAGTAAGAGTTCATACAATTTTATCTGACAAGTAATTTTCTGTACATGTGGCCCGCAATGCTTCGTGGAGACAATCCACCTCGTCAGGTGCCAGTACTTAAAAAAATGATCTAAATCAAACATTACATTTGATTCCCGCCATCTAGCACCAATCAGTACAGACCAACCACTGTCCGCTATGTCTGGCAGTAAGGGAGAGTGATTAAGGGGGGTTACGTAGCGGGGTTGACTTTGCGTTCCCGAGTGTGTCTTGAACAACTTTCTATTTTTTTTGTAATGTTTTGCCAATTCTCTTCGATTTGGTTAATGCTAGGATGGGCTTTAAAGTAGCTTGGAGACAAATTAAAGTTCCAAGTATGAGCAATTAAGACAATTTCAATGACGTTACGTGTGGCATGATCAGCAGAGGGGTATAGAATAACAGGATTCTCAAGATTAATGGGGTTATCATTTTCATGACAGTATTTGGTGATCACAGTTTTGTGGTCATCCTTGCGTACTGAATGCCAGTAACACCATTTCGTTACAGATTTTCCTATCTGGCCTACATATATATATTCATTTATTTTATTTATTGATTTTCCTTTGTCGCTGTCTCCCGCGTTACCGAGGTAGCGCAAGGAAATAGACGAAAGAATGGCTCAACCCGCCCACATACACATGTATATACATACACGTCCACACACGCAGATATACATACCTATACATCTCAATGTACACATATGTATACACACACAGACATATACATGTATACAAATGTACATAATTCATACTGTCTGCCTTTATTTGTTCCCATCGTCACCTCGCCACACATGAAATTACATCCCCCTCCCCCCTCATGTGTGCGAGGTAGCGCTAGGGAAAGACACCAAAGACCCCATTCGTTCACACTCAGTCTCTAGCTGTCATGTAATAATGCACCGAAACCACAGCTCCCTTTCCACATCCAGGAGCCACACGACTTTCCATGGTTTCCCCAGACGCTTCACATACCCTGGTTCAATCCATTGACAGCACGTCGACTCCGGTATACAACATCGTTCCAATTCACTCTATTCCTTGCACGCCTTTCACCCTCCTGCATGTTCAGGCCCCGATCACTCAAAATCTTTTTCACTCCATCTTTCCACCTCTGATTTGGTCTCTCACTTCTCCTCGTTCCCTCCACCTATGACACATATACCCTCTTGGTCAATCTTTCCTCATTCATTCTCTCCATGTGAACAAACCATTTCAAAACACAATCTTCTGCTCTCTCAACCACAATCTTTTTATTTCCACACATCTCTTTTACCCATACGTTACTTACTCGATCAAACTACCTCACACCACATATTGTCCTCAAACATCTCATTTCCAGCACATCCACCCTCCTGCGCACAACCCTCGCAACCATAAAACATTGTTGGAACCACTATTCCTTCAAGTATACCCATTTTTGCTTTCCGAGATAATGTTCTCGACTTCCAAACATTCTTCAAGGCTCCCAGAATTTTCGCCCCCTCCCCCATCCAATAATTCACTTCCGCTTCCATGGTTCCATCTGCTGCCAGATCCACTCCCAGATATCTAAAACACTTTACTTCCTCCAGTTTCTCTCCATTCAAACTTACCTCCCAATTCACTTGACCCTTAACCCTACTGTACCTAATAACCTTGCTTTTATTCACATTTACTCTTAACTTTCTTCTTTCACACACTTTACAAAAGTCAGTCACCAGCTTCTACAGGTTCTTACATGGATCAGCCACCAGCGATGTATCATCAGCGAACAACAAGTGACTCACTTCCCAAGCACTCTCATCCACAACAGACTGCATACTTGCCCCTCTTTCCAAAACTCTTGCATTCACCTCCCTAACAACCCCGTCCATAAACAAATTAAACAACCATGGAGACATCACACACCCCTGCCGCAAACCTACATTCACTGAGAACCAATCACTTTCCTCTCTTCCTACACGTACACAGGCTTTACATCCTCGATAAAAACTTTTCACTGCTTCTAACAACTTGCCTTCAACACCATATGTTCTTAAAACGTTCCACAGAGCATCTCTGTCAACTCTATCATATGCCTTCTCCAGATCCATAAATGCTCCATACAAATCCATTTGTTTTTCTAAGTATTTCTCACATACATTCTTCAAAGCAAACACCTGATCCACACATCCTCTACCACTTCTGAAACCACACTGCTCTTCCCCAATCTGATGCTCTGTACATGCCTTCACCCTCTCAATCAATACCCTACCATATGATTTACCAGGAATTCTCAACAAACTTATACCTCTGTAATTTGAGCACTCATTCTTATTCCCTTTACCTTTGTACAATGGCCCTATACAAGCATTCCGCCAATCCTCAGGCACCTCACCATGAATCATACATACATTAAATAACCTTACCAAAAAGTCAACAATACAATCACACACTTTTTTAATAAGTTCCACTGCAGTACCATCCAAACCTGCTGCCTTCCCTGCTTTCATCTTCCGTAAATCTTTTTCTACCTCTTCTCTATTTACCAAATCATTTTCCCTAACCCTCTCACTTTGTACATTACCACGACCAAAACGCCCTATATCTGCCACTCTATCATCAAACACATTCAACAAACCTTCAAAACAATCACTCCATCTCCTTCTCACACCACCACTACATGTTATAACCTCCCCATTAGCCTCCTTCACTGAAGTTCCCATTTGCTCCCTTGTCTTACGCAGTTTATTTACCTCCTTCCAAAACATCTTTTTATTCTCCCTGAAATTTAATGATACTCTCCCACCCCAAATCTCAATTGCCCTCTTTTTCACCTCATGCACCTTTCTCTGACCTTCTGCCTCTTTCTTTTATACCTCTCTCACTCATATGCATTTTTTCCTTGCAAAAATCGTCCAAATGCCTCTCTCTTCTCTTTCACTAATAATCTTCCTTCTTCATCCCACCACGCACTACCTTTTCTAATCAACCCACCTCCCACGCTTCTCAGGCCACAAGCAACTTTTGCGCAAGCCATCACTGCTTCCCTAAATACATCCCATTCCTCCTCCACTCCCCTTACCTCCTTTGTTCTCAAGTTTTTCCATTCTGTACTCAGTCTATCCTGGTTCTTCCTCACACAAGTCTCCTTCCCAAGCTCACTTACTCTCACGACTCTCTTCACCCCAACATTCTCTCTTCTCTTCTGAAAACCTCCACAAATCTTCACCTTCGCCTCCACAAGATAATGATCAGGCATCCCTCCAGTTGCACCTCTCAGCACATTAACATCCAAAAGTCTCTCTTTCGTGCGTCTATCAATTAACACGTAATCCAATAACGCTCTCTGGCTATCTCTCCTACTTACATACGTATACTTATGTATATCTCGATTTTTAAACAAGGTATTCCCAATCACCAGTCCTTTTTCAGCACATAGTTCTACAAGCTCTTCACCATGTCTATTTACAACACTGAACACTCCATGTACACCAATTATTCCCTTAGCTGCCACATTACTCACCTTTGCATTCAAATCACCCATCACTATAACCCGGTCTTGTGCATCAAAACCACTAACACACTCATTCAGCTGCTCCCAAAACACTTGCCTCTCATGATCTTTCTTCTCATGCTCAGGTGCATATGCAACAATAATCACCCATCTCTCTCCGTCAACTTTCACTTTTACCCATATCAATCTAGAATTTACTTTCTTGCACTCCATCACATACTCCCACAACTCCTGATTCAGGAGTAGTGCTACTCCTTCCCTTGCTCTTGTTCTCTCACTATCACCTGACTTTACTCTCAAGGCATTCCCAAACCACTCTTCCCCTTTACCCTTAAGCTTCCTTTCACTAAGAGCCAAAACATCCAGGCTCCTCTCCTCAAACATACTACCTATCTCTCCTTTTTTCTCATCTTGGTTACATCCACACACATTTAGACACCCCAATCTGAGCCTTCGAGGAGGTTGAGCACTCCTCGCGTGACTCCTTCTTCTGTTTCCCCTTTTAGAAAGTTAAAATACAAGGAGGTGAGGGTTTCTGGCACCACGCTCCCGTCAACTTTAATCGCCTTCTATGACATGTAAGGAATGCGATGGAAGTATTCTTTCTCCCCTATCCCTGGGGATATGAACGCGCACCCTCATAGAACATACAAACCTCCAACAGCCAGGATCTATGAAGGTGCACGTTCATATACATTTTATTCGTATTCATATAACTCCGCGTTGTACAGTCAGGTTCGGTAAAAAGCTATCAGCTGGCTATGTGTTCTGTTCGGAAACAAACGATAGACCCCGTTGCTCACCACAGTGAGACGAAGGGTATTCGAGTACTTAGTATTTCGAATTGTTGTTTCCTATTATACAGTCCCTTAGCCTAGCGGTTAGCATGCCTGCCTCTTGCACAAGGGGTCCCAGGTTCGATCCTGGCTGTTGGAGGTTTGTATGTTTTATGAAGGTGCGCGTTCATATACACTTTATTCGTATTCATATAACTCCGCGTTGTACAGTCAGGTTCGGTAAAACGCTATCAGCTGGCTATGTGTTCTGTTTGGAAACAACCGATAGACCCCGTTGCTCACCATAGTGAGACGAAGGGTATTCGAGTACTTAGTATATCGAATAGTTGTTTCCTATTATGCAATCCCTTAGCCTAGCGGTTAGCATGCCTGCCTCTTGCACAAGGGGTCCCAGGTTCAATCCTGGCTCTTGGAGGTTTGTATGTACTATGAAGGTGCGCGTTCATATACACTTTATTCGTATTCATATAACTCCGCGTTGTACAGTCAGGTTCGGTAAAACGCTATCAGCTGGCTATGTGTTCTGTTCATATACACTTTATTCGTATTCATATAACTCCGCGTTGTACAGTCAGGTTCGGTAAAACGCTATCAGCTGGCTATGTGTTCTGTTCGGAAACAACCGATAGACCCCGTTGCTCACCACAGTGAGACGAAGGGTATTCGAGTACTTAGTATTTCGAAATGTTGTTTCCTATTATACAGTCCCTTAGCCTAGCGGTTAGCATGCATGCCTCTTGCACAAGGGGTCCCAAGTTCGATCCTGGCTGTTGGAGGTTTGTATGTTCTATGAAGGTGCGCATTCATATACACTTTATTCGTATTCATATAACTCCGCGTTGTACGGTCAGAATTCGGTAAAACGCTATCAGCTGGCTATGTTTTCTGTTCGGAAACAACCGATAGACCCCGTTGCTCAACATAGTGAGACGAAGGGTATTCAAGTACTTAGTATTTCGAACAGTTGTTTCCTATTATGCAGTCCCTTAGCCTAGCGGTTAGCATGCCTGCCTCTTGAACAAGGGGTCCCAGGTTCGATCCTGGCTGTTGGAGGTTTGTATGTTCTATGAAGGTACACGTTCATATACACTTTATTCGTATTCATATAACTCCGCGTTGTACAGTCAGGTTCGGTAAACCGCTATCAGCTGGCTATGTGTTCTCTTCGGAAACAACCGATAGACTCCATTGCTCACCATAGTGAGACGAAGGGTATTCGAGTACTTAGTGTTTCGAATAGTTGTTTCCTATTATACAGTCCCTTAGCCTAGCGGTTAGCATTCAAGTACTTAGTATTTCGAATTGTTATTTCTTATTATACAGTCCCTTAGC
Source organism: Panulirus ornatus (assembly GCF_036320965.1). Classification (NCBI taxonomy): domain Eukaryota; kingdom Metazoa; phylum Arthropoda; class Malacostraca; order Decapoda; family Palinuridae; genus Panulirus; species Panulirus ornatus. Next base: position 21,883,858 of record NC_092243.1, on the reverse strand, counting down.
CTAGCAGTTAGCATGCCTGTCTCTTCCAAAAGGTGTCCCAGGTTCGATCCTGGCTGTTGGAGGTTTGTATGTTCTATGAAGGTGCGCTTTCATATACACTTTATTCGTATATATATATATATATATATATATATATATATATATATATATATATATATATATATATATATATATATATATATATATATATAATGTATATATCTTCTTTTATACTAATCGCCATTTCCCGCATTTGCGAGGTAGCGTTAAGAACAGAGGATGAGGACTTAGCCTTTAAGGGAATATCCTCACCTGGCCACATTGTCTGTTTATTCTTTTGGAAAAAAACCGAAAAAAAAAAACGAGAGCGGAGGATTTGCAGCCTCCCGCTCCCTTCCCTTTTAGTCGCCTTCTACGACACACAGGGAATACGCGGGAAGTATTCTTTCTCCCCTATCCCAGGGAATATATATATATATATTATTTTTTTATTTTTCTATTATACTTTGTCGCTGTCTCCAGCGTTTGCGAGGTAGCGCAAGGAAACAGACGAAAGAAATGGCCCAACCCCCCCCCCCATACACATGTATATACATACGTCCACACACGCAAATATACATACCTACACAGCTTTCCATGGTTTACCCAGACGCTTCACATGCCTTGATTCAATCCACTGACAGCACGTCAACCCCGGTATACCACATCGCTCCAATTCACTCTATTCCTTGCCCTCCTTTCACCCTCCTGCATGTTCAGGCCCCGATCACACAAAATCTTTTTCACTCCATCTTTCCACTTCCAATTTGGTCTCCCTCTTCTCCTCGTTCCCTCCACCTCCGACACATATATCCTCTTGGTCAATCTTTCCTCACTCATTCTCTCCATGTGCCCAAACCACTTCAAAACACCTTCTTCTGCTCTCTCAACCACGCTCTTTTTATTTCCACACATCTCTCTTACCCTTACGTTACTCACTCGATCAAACCACCTCATTTCCAGCACATCCATCTTCCTGCGAACAACTCTATCCATAGCCCACGGCTCGCAACCATACAACATTGTTGGAACCACTATTCCTTCAAACATACCCATTTTTGCTTTCCAAGATAATGTTCTCGACTTCCACACATTCTTCAAGGCCCCCAGAATTTTCGCCCCCTCCCCCACCCTATGATCCACTTCCGCTTCCATGGTTCCATCGGCTGCCAGATCCACTCCCAGAAATCTAAAACACTTCACTTCCTCCAGTTTTTCTCCATTCAAACTCACCTCCCAATTGACTTGACCCTCAACCCTACTGTACCTAATAACCTTGCTCTTATTCACATTTACTTTTAACTTTCTTCTTCCACACACTTTACCAAACTCAGTCACCAGCTTCTGCAGTTTCTCACATGAATCAGCCACCAGCGCTGTATCATCAGCGAGCAACAACTGACTCACTTCCCAAGCTCTCTCATCCCCAACAGACTTCATTCTTGCCCCTCTTTCCAGGACTCTTGCATTTACCTCCCTAACAACCCCATCCATAAACAAATTAAACAACCATGGAGACATCACACACCCCTACCGCAAACCTACATTCACTGAGAACCAATCACTTTCCTCTCTTCCTACACGTATACATGCCTTCCATCCTCGATAAAAGCTTTTCACTGCTTCTAACAACTTGCCTCCCACACCATATATTCTTAATACCTTCCACAGAGCATCTCTATCAACTCTATCATATGCCTTCTCCAGATCCATAAATGCTACATACAAATCCATTTGCTTTTCTAAGTATTTCTCACATACATTCTTCAAAGCAAACACCTGATCCACACATCCTCTACCACTTCTGAAACCACACTGCTCTTCCCCAATCTGATGCTCTGTACATACCTTCACCCTCTCAATCAATACCCTCCCATATAATTTACCAGGAATATTCAACAAACTTATACCTCTGTAATTTGAGCACTCACTCTTATCCCCTTTGCCTTTGTACAATGGCACTATGCACGCATTCCGCCAATCCTCAGACACCTCATCATGAGTCATACATACATCAAATAACCTTACCAACCAGTCAACAATACAGTCATCCCCTTTTTTAATAAATTCCACTGCAATACCATCCAAACCTGCTGCCTTGCCGGCTTTCATCTTCCGCAAAGCTTTCACTACCTCTTCTCTGTTTACCAAATCATTTTCCCTAACCCTCTCACTTTGCACACCACCTCGACCAAAACACGCTATATCTGCCACTCTATCATCAAACGCATTCAACAAACCTTCAAAATACTCACTCCATCTCCTTCTCACATCACCACTACTTGTTATCACCTCCCCATTTGCGCCCTTCACTGAAGTTCCCATTTGCTCCCTTGTCTTACGCACTTTATTTACCTCCTTCCAGAAAATCTTTTTATTCTCCCTAAAATTTAATGATACTCTCTCACCCCAACTCTCATTTGCCCTTTTTTTTCACCTCTTGCACCTTTCTCTTGACCTCCTGTCTCTTTCTTTTATACATCTCCCACTCAATTGCATTTTTTCCCTGCAAAAATCGTACAAATGCCTCTCTCTTCTCTTTCAGTAATACTCTTACTTCTTCATCCCACCACTCACTACTCTTTCTAATCAACCCACCTCCCACTCTTCTCATGCCACAAGCATCTTTTGCGCAATCCATCACTGATTCCCTAAATACATCCCATTCCTCCCCCACTCCCCTTACTTCCATTGTTCTCACCTTTTTCCATATATATATATATATATATATATATATATATATATATATATATATATATATATATATACATATATATATATATATATATATATATATATATATATGGTGGTGATGATGTGAGAAGGAGATGGAGTGAGTATTTTGAAGGTTTGTTGAATGTGTTTGATGATGGAGTGGCAGATATAGGGTGTTTTGGTCGAAGTGGTGTGCAAAGTGAGAGGATTAGGGAAAATGATTTGGTAAACAGAGAAGAGGTAGTGAAACCTTTGCGGAAGATGAAAGCCGGCAAGGCAGCAGGTTTGGATGGTATTGCAGTGGAATTTATTAAAAAAGGGGGTGACTGTATTATTGACTGGTTGATAAGGTTATTTAATGTATGTATGACTCATGGTAAGGTGCCTGAGGATTGGCGGAATGCGTGCATAGTGCCATTGTACAAAGGCATAGGTGATAAGAGTGAGTGCTCAAATTACAGAGGTATAAGTTTGTTGAGTATTCCTGGTAAATTATATGGGAGGGTATTGATTGAGAGGGTGAAGGCATGTACAGAGCATCAGATTGGGGAAGATCAGTGTGGTTTCAGAAGTGGTAGAGGATGTGTGGATCAGGTGTTTGCTTTGAAGAATGTATGTGAGAAATACTTAGAAAAGCAAATGGATTTGTATGTAGCATTTATGGATCTGGAGAAGGCATATGATAGAGTTGATAGAGATGCTCTGTGGGAGGTATTAAGAATATATGGTGTGGGAGGAAAGTTGTTAGAAACAGTGAAAAGTTTTTATCGAGGATGTAAGGCATGTGTACGTGTAGGAAGAGAGGAAAGTGATTGGTTTTCAGTGAATGTAGGTTTGCGGCAGGGGTGTGTGATGTCTCCATGGTTGTTTAATTTGTTTATGGATGGGGTTGTTAGGGAGGTAAATGCAAGAGTTTTGGAAAGAGGGGCAAGTATGAAATCTGTTGGGGATGAGAGAGCTTGGGAAGTTAGTCAGTTGTTGTTCGCTGATGATACAGCGCTTGTGGCTGATTCATGTGAGAAACTGCAGAAGCTGGTGACTGAGTTTGGTAAAGTGTGTGGAAGAAGAAAGTTAAGAGTAAATGTGAATAAGATCAAGGATATTAGGTACAGTAGGGTTGACGGTCAAGTCAATTGGGAGGTGAATTTGAATGGAGAAAAACTGGAGGAAGTGAAGTGTTTTAGATATCTGGGAGTGGATCTGGCAGCGGATGGAACCATGGAAGCGGAAGTGGATCATTGGGTGGGGGAGGGGGCGAAAATTCTGGGGGCCTTGAAGAATGTGTGGAAGTCGAGAACATTATCTCGGAAAGCAAAAATGGGTATGTTTGAAGGAATAGTGGTTCCAACAATGTTGTATGGTTGCTAGGCGTGGGCTATGGATAGAGTTGTGCGCAGTAGGATGGATGTGCTGGAAATGAGATGTTTGAGGACAATGTGTGGTGTGAGGTGGTTTGATCGAGTGAGTAACGTAAGGGTAAGAGAGATGTGTGGAAATAAAAAGAGCGTGGTTGAGAGAGCAGAAGAGGGTGTTTTGAAGTGGTTTGGGCACATGGAGAGAATGAGTGAGGAAAGATTGACCAAGAGGATATATGTGTCGGAGGTGGAGGGAACGAGGAGAAGAGGGAGACCAAATTGGAGGTGGAAAGATGGAGTGAAAAAGATTTTGTGTGATCGGGGCCTGAACATGCAGGAGGGTGAAAGGAGGGCAAGGAATAGAGTGAATTGGAGCGATGTGGTATACCCGGGTTGACGTGCTGTCAGTGGATTGAATCAAGGCATGTGAATCGTCTGGGGTAAACCATGGAAAGCTGTGTAGGTATGTATATTTGCGTGTGTGGACGTATGTATATACATGTGTATGGGGGGGGGGGGTTGGGCCATTTCTTTCGTCTGTTTCCTTGCGCTACCTCGCAAACGCGGGAGACAGCGACAAAGTATAATAAATAAATAAATAAATATATATATATATATCCCTTGGGATAGGGGAGAAAGAATACTTCCCACGTATTCCCTGCGTGTCGTAGAAGGCGACTAAAAGGGAAGGGAGCGGGGGGGCTGGAAATCCTTCCCTCTCATTTTTCTTTTTTTTTTTTTTCCAAAAGAAGGAACAGAGAAGTGGGTCAGGTGAGAATATTCCCTCAAAGGCCCAGTCCTCTGTTCTTAACGCTACCTCGCTATCGCGGGAAATGGCGAATAGTATGAAAGAAAAGAAAGAAATATATATATATATATATATATATATATATATATATATATATATATATATATATATATATATATATATATATATATATATATATATATATATATATATATATATATATATATATATATATGGGAGGGGGCGATAGTCCTGTGAGCCTTGAAGAAAGTTTGGAAGTCGAGAACATTATCTCGGAAAGCAAAAATGGCTATGTTTGAAGGAATAGTGGTTCCAACAATGATGTTTGGTTTCGAGGCGTGGGCTATATATAGAGTAGTGCGCAGGAGGGTGGATGTGCTGGAAATGAGATGTTTGAGGACATTATGTGGTGTGAGGTGGTTTGATCGAGTAAGCAATGTAAGGGGAATAGAGGTGTGTGGAAATAATAAGAGCGTAGTAGAGAGAGCAGAAGAGGGTGTTTTGAAATGTTTTGGGCACATGGAGAGAATGAGTGAGGAAAGATTGACCAAGAGAGATATATGTGTCTGAGGTGGAGGGAAGGAGGAGAAGTGGGAGACCAAATTGTAGGTGGAAAGATGGAGTGAAAAAGATTTTGAGTGAACGGGGCCTGAACATGCAGGGGGGTGAAAGGCGGGTAAGGAATAGAGTGAATTTGATCGATATGGTATACCAGGGTCGACGTGCTGTCAATGGATTGAATCAGGGCATGTGAAGTGTCTGGGGTAAACCATGGAATGTTCTGTGGGGCCTGGATGTGGAAAGAGAGCTATGGTTTCGGGCATTATTACATGACAGCTAGAGACTGAGTGTGAATGAATGTGGCCTTTGTTGTCTTTTCCTAGAGATACCTCGCACACTTGAGGGGGGAGGGGGATGCTCTTCCATATGTGGCAAGGTGACGATGGGAATAAAGAAAGGCAGACAGTATGAATTATGTACATGTGTATATATGTATATGTCCGTGTGTGTATATATATATGTGTACATTGAGATGTATAGGTATGAATATTTGCGTGTGTCTACGTGTATGTATATACATGTGTATGGGGGTGGGTTGGGCCATTTCTTTCGTTTGTTTCCTTGCGCTACCTCGGAAACGCGGGAGACTGCGACAAAGCAAAATAAATAAATATATTTATATGTATATATACCTATATATATATATATATATATATATATATATATATATATATATATATATATATATATATATATATATATATATTTTTTTTTTTTTTTTTTTTTTTTTTTTTCATACTTTGTCGCTGTCTCCCGCGTTTGCGAGGTAGCGCAAGGAAACAGACGAAAGAAATGGCCCAACCCCAACCCCCCCATACACATGTACATACGTCCACACACGCAAATATACATACCTACACAGCTTTCCATGGTTTACCCCAGACGCTTCACATGCCTTGATTCAATCCACTGACAGCACGTCAACCCCTGTATACCACATCGCTCCAATTCACTCTATTCCTTGCCCTCCTTTCACCCTCCTGCATGTTCAGGCCCCGATCACACAAAATCTTTTTCACTCCATCTTTCCACCTCCAATTTGGTCTCCCTCTTCTCCTCGTTCCCTCCACCTCCGACACATATATCCTCTTGGTCAATCTTTCCTCACTCATTCTCTCCATGTGCCCAAACCATTTCAAAACACCCTCTTCTGCTCTCTCAACCACGCTCTTTTTATTTCCACACATCTCTCTTACCCTTACGTTACTTACTCGATCAAACCACCTCACACCACACATTGTCCTCAAACATCTCATTTCCAGCACATCCATCCTCCTGCGCACATCTCTATCCATCGCCCACGCCTCGCAACCATACAACATTGTTGGAACCACTATTCCTTCAAACATACCCATTTTTGCTTTCCGAGATAATGTTCTCGACTTCCACACATTTTTCAAGGCTCCCAAAATTTTCGCCCCCTCCCCCCACCCTATGATCCACTTCCGCTTCCATGGTTCCATCCGCTGACAGATCCACTCCCAGATATCTAAAACACTTCACTTCCTCCAGTTTTTCTCCATTCAAACTCACCTCCCAATTGACTTGACCCTCACCCCTACTGTACCTAATAACCTTGCTCTTATTCACATTTACTCTTAACTTTCTTCTTCCACACACTTTACCAAACTCAGTCACCAGCTTCTGCAGTTTCTCACATGAATCAGCCACCAGCGCTGTATCATCAGCGAACAACAACTGACTCACTTCCCAAGCTCTCTCATCCCCAACAGACTTCATACTTGCCCCTCTTTCCAGGACTCTTGCATTTACCTCCCTAACAACCCCATCCATAAACAAATTAAACAACCATGGAGACATCACACACCCCTGCCGCAAACCTACATTCACTGAGAACCAATCACTTTCCTCTCTTCCTACACGTACACATGCCTTACATCCTCGATAAAAACTTTTCACTGCTTCTAACAACTTGCCTCCCACACCATATATTCTTAATACCTTCCACAGAGCATCTCTATCAACTCTATCATATGCCTTCTCCAGATCCATAAATGCTACATACAAATCCATTTGCTTTTCTAAGTATTTCTCACATACATTCTTCAAAGCAAACACCTGATCCACACATCCTCTACCACTTCTGAAACCGCACTGCTCTTCCCCAATATGATGCTCTGTACATGCCTTCACCCTCTCAATCAATACCCTCCCATATAATTTACCAGGAATACTCAACAAACTTATACCTTATATATATATATATATATATATATATATATATATATATATATATATATATATATATATATATATATATATATATATATATATATATATATATATATATATATATATATATATATATATATATATATTTTTTTTTTTTTTTTTTTTTTATACTTTGTCGCTGTCTCCCGCGTTTGCGAGGTAGCGCAAGGAAACAGACGAAAGAAATGGCCCAACCCCCCCCCAAACACATGTATATACACACGTCCACACACGCAAATATACATACCTACACAGCTTTCCATGGTTTACCCCGGACGCTTCACATGCCCTGGTTCAATCCACTGACAGCACGTCAACCCCTGTATACCACATCACTCCAATTCGCTCTATTTCTTGCCCTCCTTTCACCCTCCTGCATGTTCAGGCCCCGATCACACAAAATCCTTTTCACTCCATCTTTCCACCTCCAATTTGGTCTCCCTCTTCTCCTCGTTCCCTCCACCTCCGACACATATATCCTCTTGGTCAATCTTTCCTCACTCATTCTCTCCATGTGCCCAAACCATTTCAAAACACCCTCTTCTGCTCTCTCAACCACGCTCTTTTTATTTCCACACATCTCTCTTACCCTTACGTTACTTACTCGATCAAACCACCTCACACCACACATTGTCCTCAAGCATCTCATTTCCAGCACATCCAACCTCCTGCGCACAACTCTATCCTTAGCCCACGCCTCGCAACCATACAACATTGTTGGAACCACTATTCCTTCAAACATACCCATTTTTGCTTTCCGGGATAATGTTCTCGACTTCCACACATTTTTCAAGGCTCCCAAAATTTTCGCCCCCTCCCCCACCCTATGATCCACTTCCACTTCCATGGTTCCATCCGCTGCCAGATCCACTCCCAGATATCTAAAACACTTCACTTCCTCCAGTTTTTCTCCATTCAAACTCACCTCCCAATTGACTTGACCCTCAACCCTACTGTACCTAATAACCTTGCTCTTATTCACATTTACTCTTAACTTTCTTCTTCCACACACTTTACCAAACTCCGTCACCAGCTTCTGCAGTTTCGCACATGAATCCGCCACCAGCGCTGTATCATCAGCGAACAACAACTGACTCACTTCCCAAGTTCTCTCATCCCCAACAGACTTCATACTTGCCCCTCTTTCCAGGACTCTTGCATTTACCTCCCTAACAACCCCATCCATAAACAAATTAAACAACCATGGAGACATCACACACCCCTGCCGCAAACCTACATTCACTGAGAACCAATCACTTTCCTCTCTTCCTACACGTACACATGTATATATATATATATATATATATATATATATATATATATATATATATATATATATATATATATATATATATATATATATATATATATATATATATATATATATATATATATATATATATAATAAATATATAAATAAATAAATATACCTATATATATATATATATATATATATATATATATATATATATATATATATATATATATATATATATATATATATATATATATATATATATATATATATATATATATATATACATATATATATATATATATATATATATATATATATATATATATATATATATATATATGTATATATATATTATCCCTTGGGATAGGGGATTAAGAATACTTCCCACGTATTCCCTGCGTGTCGTAGAAGGCGACTAAAAGGGGAGGGAGCGGGGGGCTGGAAATCCTCCCCTCTCTTTTTTTTTTTTTTTTTTTTTTTTCCAAAAGAAGGAACAGAGGGGGCCAGGTGAGGATATTCCAAAAAAGGCCCAGTCCTCTGTTCTTAACGCTACCTCGCTAACGCGGGAAATGGCAAATAGTTAAAAAAAAAAAAAATATATATATATATATATATATATATATACATATATATATATATATATATATATATATATATATATATATATATATATATATTTTCTTTTTTTTTTTTGCTTTGTCGCTGTCTCCCGCGTTTGCGAGGTAGCGTAAGGAAACAGACGAAAGAAATGGCCCAACCCACCCCCATACACATGTATATACATACTTCCACACACGCAAACATACATACCTACACAGCTTTCCATGGTTTACCCTAGACGCTTCACATGCCTTGATTCAATCCACTGACAGCACGTCAACCCCGGTATACCACATCGCTCCAATTCACTCTATTCCTTGCCCTCCTTTCACCCTCCTGCATGTTCAGGCCCCGATCACACAAAATCTTTTTCACTCCATCTTTCCACTACCAATTTGGTCTCCCTCTTCTCCTCGTTCCCTCCACCTCCGACACATATATTCTCTTGGTCAATCTTTCCTCACTCATTCTCTCCATGTGCCCGAACCATTTCAAAACACCCTCTTCTGCTCTCTCAACCACGCTCTTTTTATTTCCACACATCTCTCTTACCCTTACGTTACTCACTCGATCAAAACACCTCACATCACACATTGTCCTCAAACATCTCATTTCCAGCACATCCATCCTCCTGCGCACAACTCTATCCATAGCCCAGGTCTCGCTACCATACAACATTGTTGGAACCACTATTCCTTCAAACATACCCATTTTTGCTTTCCGAGATAATGTTCTCGACTTCCACACATTCTTCAAGGCTCCCAGAATTTTCGCCCCCTCCCCCACCCTATGATCCACTTCCGCTTCCATGGTTCCATCCGCTGCCAGATCCACTCCCAGATATCTAAAACACTTCACTTCCTCCAGTTTTTCTCCATTCAAACTCACCTCCCAATTGACTTGACCCTCAACCCTACTGTACCTAATAACCTTGCTCTTATTCACATTTACTCTTAACTTTCTTCTTTCACACACTTTACCAAACCCAGTCACCAGCTTCTGCAGTTTCTCACATGAATCAGCCACCAGCGCTGTATCATCAGCAAGGCAGCAGGTTTGGATGGTATTGCAGTGGAATTTATTAAAAAATGGGTCACTGTATATTTGAATGGTTGGTAAGGTTATTTAATGTATGTATGACTCATGGTGAGGTGCCTGAGGATTGGCGGAATGCGTGCATAGTGCCATTGTACAAAGGCAAAGGGGATAAGAGTGAGTACTCAAATTACAGAGGTATAAGTTTGTTGAGTATTCCTGGTAAATTATATGGGAGGATATTGATTGAGAGGGTGAAGGCATGTACAGAGCATCAGATTGGGGAAGAGCAGTGTGGTTTCAGAAGTGGTAGAGGATGTGTGGATCAGGTGTTTGCTTTGAAGAATGTATGTGAGAAATACTTAGAAAAGCAAGTGGATTTGTATGTAGCATTATGGATCTGGAGAAGGCATATGATAGAGTTGATTGAGATGCTCTGTGGAAGGTATTAAGAATATATGGTGTGGGAGGCAAGTTGTTAGAAGCAGTGAAAAGTTTTTATCAAGGATGTAAGGCATGTGTACGTGTAGGAAGAGAGGAAAGTGATTGGTTCTCAGTGAATGTAGGTTTGCGGCAGGGGTGTGTGATGTCTCCATGGTTGTTTAATTTGTTTATGGATGGGGTTGTTAGGGAGGTGAATGCAAGAGTTTTGGAAAGTGGGGCAAGTATGAAGTCTGTTGGGGATGAGAGAGCCTGGGAAGTGAGTCAGCTGTTGTTCGCCGATGATATATATATATATATATATATATATATATATATATATATATATATATATATATATATATATATATATATATATATATACTTTTTTTTTTTTTTATACTTTGTCGCTGTCTCCCGCGTTTGCGAGGTAGCGCAAGGAAACAAACGAAAGAAATGGCCCAACCCCCCCCCCCCCATACACATGTATATACATACGTCCACACACGCAAATATACATACCTACACAGCCTTCCATGGTTTTCCCCAGACGCTTCACATGCCCTGATTCAATCCACTGACAGCACGTCAACCCCGGTATACCACATCGATCCAATTCACTCTATTCCTTGCCCTCCTTTCACCCTCCTGCATGTTCAGGCCCCGATCACACAAAATCTTTTTCACTCCATCTTTCCACCTCCAATTTGGTCTCCCTCTTCTCCTCGTTCCCTCCGCCTCCGACACATATATCCTCTTGGTCAATCTTTCCTCACTCATTCTCTCCATGTGACCAAACCACTTCAAAACACCCTCCTCTGCTCTCTCAACCACGCTCTTTTTTATTTCCACACATCTCTCTTACCCTTACGTTACTCACTCGATCAAACCACCTCACACCACATATTGTCCTCAAACATCTCATTTCCAGCACATCCATCCTCCTGCGCACAACTCTATCCATAGCCCACGCCTCGCAACCATACAACATTGTTGGAACCACTATTCCTTCAAACATACCCATTTTTGCTTTCCGAGATAATGTTCTCGACTTCCACACATTCTTCAAGGCCCCCAGAATTTTCGCCCCCTCCCCCACCCTATGATCCACTTCCGCTTCCATGGTTCCATCCGCTGCCAGGTCCACTCCCAGATATCTAAAACACTTCACTTCCTCCAGTTTTTCTCCATTCAAACTCACCTCCCAATTGACTTGACCCTCAACCCTACTGTACCTAATAACCTTGCTCTTATTCACATTTACTCTTAACTTTCTTCTTCCACACACTTTACCAAACTCAGTCACCAGCTTCTGCAGTTTCTCACATGAATCAGCCACCAGCGCTGTATCATCAGCGAACAACAACTGACTCACTTCCCAAGCTCTCTCATCCCCAACAGACTTCATACTTGCCCCTCTTTCCAAAACTCTTGCATTTACCTCCCTAAGAACCCCATCCATAAACAAATTAAACAACCATGGAGACATCACACACCCCTGCCGCAAACCTACATTCACTGAGAACCAATCACTTTCCTCTCTTCCTACACGTACACATGCCTTACATCCTCGATAAAAACTTTTCACTGCTTCTAACAACTTGCCTCCCACACCATATATTCTTAATACCTTCCACAGAGCATCTCTATCAACTCTATCATATGCCTTCTCCAGATCCATAAATGCTACATACAAATCCATTTGCTTTTCTAAGTATTTCTCACATACATTCTTCAAAGCAAACACCTGATCCACACATCCTCTACCACTTCTGAAACCACACTGCTCTTCCCCAATCTGATGCTCTGTACATGCCTTCACCCTCTCAATCAATACCCTCCCATATAATTTACCAGGAATACTCAACAAACTTATACCTCTGTGATTTGAGCACTCACTCTTATCCCCTTTGCCTTTGTACAATGGCACTATGCACGCATTCCGCCAATCCTCAGGCACCTCACCATGAGTCATACATACATTAAATAACCTTACCAACCAGTCAACAATACAGTCACCCCCTTTTTTAATAAATTCCACTGCAATACCATCCAAACCTGCTGCCTTGCCGGCTTTCATCTTCCGCAAAGCTTTCACCACCTCTTCTCTGTTTACCAAATCATTTTCCCTAACCCTCTCACTTTGCACACCACCTCGACCAAAACACCCTATATCTGCCACTCTATCATCAAACACATTCAACAAACCTTCAAAATACTCACTCCATCTCCTTCTCACATCACCACTACTTGTTATCACCTCCCCATTTGCGCCCTTCACTGAAGTTCCCATTTGCTCCCTTGTCTTACGCACTTTATTTACCTCCTTCCAGAACATCTTTTTATTCTCCCTAAAATTTAATGATACTCTCTCACCCCAACTCTCATTTGCCCTTTTTTTTCACCTCTTGCACCTTTCTCTTGACCTCCTGTCTCTTTCTTTTATACATCTCCCACTCAATTGCATTTTTTCCCTGCAAAAATCGTCCAAATGCCTCTCTCTTCTCTTTCACTAATACTCTTACTTCTTCATCCCACCACTCACTACCCTTTCTAATCAACCCACCTCCCACTCTTCTCATGCCACAAGCATCTTTTGCGCAATCCATCACTGATTCCCTAAATACATCCCATTCCTCCCCCACTCCCCTTGCTTCCATTGTTCTCACCTTTTTCCATTCTGTACTCAGTCTCTCCTAGGTACTTCCTCACACAGGTCTCCTTCTCAAGCTCACTTACTCTCACCACCCTCTTCACCCCAACATTCACTCTTCTTTTCTGAAAACCCATACAGATCTTCACCTTAGCCTCCACAAGATAATGATCAGACATCCCTCCAGTTGCACCTCTCAGCACATTAACATCCAAAAGTCTCTCTTTCGCACGCCTGTCAATTAACACGTAATCCAATAACGCTCTCTGGCCATCTCTCCTACTTACATAAGTATACTTATGTATATCTCGCTTTTTAAACCAGGTATTCCCAATCATCATATATATATATATATATATATATATATATATATATATATATATATATATATATATATATATATATATATGTATATATATATACATATATATATATATATATATCCCTGGGGATAGGGGTGAAAGAATACTTTCCACGCATTCCTCACGTGTCGTAAAAGGCGACTAAAGTGGACGGGAGCGGGGCGCCAGGAACCCTCCCCTTCATGTATCTTGACTTTCTAAAAGGGGAAACAGAAGAAAGAGTCGTGCGGGGAGTGCTCATTCCTCCTCGAAGGCTCAGACTGGGGTGTCTAAATGTGTATGGATGTAACGAAGATGAGAAAATTTGAGAGAAAGGCAGTATATTTGAGGAAAGGAACCTGGATATTTTGGCTGTGAGTGAAACGAAGGTCAAGGGTAAAGGGGAAGAGTGGTTTGGGAATCACTCGGGAGTAAAGTTAGAGGTTAGTGAGAGGACAAGAGCAAGGGAAGGAGTAGCGCTAATCCTGAAACAGGAGTTGTGGGAGTATGTGATGGAGTGTAAGAAAGTAAATTCTAGATTAATATGGGTAAAACTGAGAGTTGATGGAGAGAGATGGGTGATTATTGTTGCATATGCTCCTGGGCATGAGAAGAAAGATCATGAGAGGCAAGTGTTTTGGGAGCAGCTGAATGAGTGTTTTAGTGGTTTTGATGCAAAAGACCGGGTTATAGTGATGGGTGATTTGAATGCAAAGGTGAGTAATGTGGCAGTTGAGGGAATAATTGATATACATGTGGTGTTGAGTGTTGTAAATGGAAATGGTGAAGAGCTTGTAGATCTATTTGCTGAAAAGGACCGGTGATTGGGAATACCTGGTTTAAAAATCGAGATATACATAAGTATACGTATGTAAGTAGGAGAGCGTTATTGGATTACGTGTTAATTGATAGGCGCGCGAAAGAGGGACTTTTGGATGTTAATGTACTGAGAGGTGCAACTGGAGGGATGTCTGATCCTTATATTGTGGAGGCGAAGGTGGAGATTTGTAGGGTTTTTCAGAAAAGAAGAGAGAATGTTGGGGTGAAGAGAGTGGTGAGAGCAAGTGAGCTTGGGAAGGAGACTTGCGTGAGGAAGTGTTAGGAGAGAATGAGTACAGAATGGAAAAAGGTGAGAACAAAGGAGGTAAGGGGAGTAGGGGAGGAATGAGATGTATTTAGGGAAGCAGTGATGGCGTGCGCAAAAGATGCTTGTGGCATGAGAAGCGTGGGAGGTGGGTTGATTAGAAAGGGTTGTGAGTGTCGGGATCACGAAGCAAGATTATTTGTGAAAGAGAAGAGAGAGGCATTTGGACGACTTTTGCAGGGAAAAAATGCAAATGAGTGGGATATGTATAAAAGAAAGAGACAGGCGCTGAGGAGAAAGGTGAAAGAAGTGAAAAAGAGGGCAAATGAGAGTTGGGGTGAGAGAGTATCATTAAATTTCAGGGAGAAGGAGTAAATAAAGTGCGTAAGACAAGAGAGTAAATAGGAGCGTCAGTAAATGGGGCTAATGGGGAGGTGATAACAAGTAGTGGTGATGGGAGAATGAGATGGAGTGAGTATTTTGAAGGTTTGTTGAATGTGTTTCATGACATAGTGGCAGATATAGGGTGTTATGGTCGAGGTGGTGTGCAAAGTGACAGGGTTAGGGAAAATGATTTGGTAAGCAGAGAAGAGGTAGTAAAAGCTTTGCGAAAGATGAAAGCCGGCAAGGCAGCAGGTTTGGATGGTATTGCAATGGAATTTATTAAAAAAGGGGGTGACTGTATTCCTTACTGGTTGGTAAGGCTATTTATATAAGTGTGGTTTCAAAAGTGGTAGAAGATGTGTGGATCAGTTGTTTGCTTTGAATAATGTATGTGAGAAATACTTAGAAAAGCAAATGGATTTCTATGTAGCATTTATGGGTCTGGAGAAGGCATATGATAGATTTGATAGAGATGCTCTGTGGAAGGTATTAAGAATATATGGTGTGGGAGGAAAGTTCTTAGAAGCGGTGAAAAGTTTTTATCGAGGATGTAAGGCATTTGTACGTGTAGGAAGAGAGGAAAGTGATTGGTTCTCAGTGAATGTAGGTTTGCGGCAGGGGTGTGTGATGTCTCCATGGTTGTTTAATTTGTTTATGGATGGGGTTGTTAGGGAGGTGAATGCAAGAGTTTGGAAAGAGGGGCAAGTATGCAGTCTGTTCTGGATGAGAGAGCATGGGAAGTGAGTCAGTTGTTGTTCGCTGATGATACAGCGCTGGTGGCTGATTCATAAGAGAACCTGCAGAAGCTGGTGACTGAGTCTGTTAAAGTGTGTGAAAGAAGAAAGTTAAGAGTAAATGTGAATAAGAACAAGGTTATTAGGTACAGAAGGGTTGAGGGTCAAGTCAATTGGGAGGTAAGTTTGAATGGAGAAAAACTGGAGGAAGTAAAGTGTTTTAGATATCTAGGAGTGGATCTGGCAGCGGATGGAACCATGGAAGCGGAAGTGAATCATAGGGTGGGAGAGGGGGTGAAAATTCTGGGAGCCTTGAAGAATGTTTGGAAGTCGAGAACATTATCTCGGAAAGCAATAATGGGTATGTTTGAACGAATACTGGTTCCAACAAAGTTGTATGGTTGCGAGTTATGGGCTATGGATAGAGTTGTGCACAGGAGTGTGGATGTGATGGAAATGAGATGTTTGAGGACAATGTGTGGTGTGATGTGGTTTGATCGAGTAAGTAATAATAGGGTAAGAGAGACATGTGGAAATGAAAAGAGTGTGGTTGAGAGAGCAGAAGAGGGTGTTTTGAAATGGTTTGGTCACGTGGAGAGAATGAGTGAGGAAAGATTGACCAAGAGGATATATGTGTCAGAGGTGGAGGGAACGAGGAGAAGTGGGAGGCCAAATTTGAGGTGGAAAGTTTGAGAGAAAAAGATTTTGAGTGATCGGGGCCTGAACATGCAGGTGGGTGAAAGGCGTGCAAGGAATAGAGTGAACTGGAACTGTGTGGTATATCGTGGTCGACGTGCTGTCAATGGATTGAACAAGGGTATGTGAAGCGTCTGGGGTAAACCATGGAAAGTTGTGTGGGGCCTGGATGTGGAATGGAAGCTGTGGTTTCGGTGCATTATTACATGACAGCTATATACTGAGTGTGAACGAATGTGGCCTTTGTTGTCTTTTCCTAGCGCTACCTCGCTTACACGAGTGGGGAGGGGGTTGTTATTCCATGTATGGCGGGGTGGCGATGGCAATAAATAAAGGCAGACAATATGAATTTTGTACATGTATACATATGTTTATGTCTGTGTGTGTATTTATATGTGTACATTGATATGTACAGGTATGTATATTTGCGTGTGTGGACGTTTATGTATGTACATATGTATATGGGTGGGTTGGGCCATTCCTTTGTCTGTTTCCTTGCGCTACGTCGCTAACGCGGGAGACAGCGACAAAGCAAGATAAATAGCAATATATATATATATATATATATATATATATATATATATATATATATATATATATATATATATATATATTGCAGAAGCTGGTGACTGAGTTTGGTGAAGTGTGTGAAAGAAGAAAGTTAAGAATAAATGTGAATAAGAGCAAGGTTATTAGGTACAGTAGGGTTGAGGGTCAAGTCAATTGGGAGGTAAGTTTGAATGGAGAAAAACTGGAGGAAGTAAAGTGTTTTAGATATCTGGGAGTGGTTCTGGCAGCGGATGGAACCATGGAAGCGGAAGTGAATCATAGGGTGAGGGAGGGGGCGAAAATCCTGGGAGCCTTGAAGAATTTGTGGAAGTCGATAACATTATCTCGGAAAGCAAAAATGGGTATGTTTGAAGGAATAGTGGTTCCAGCAATGTTGTATGGTTGCGAGGCGTGGGCTATGGATAGAGTTGTGCGCAGGAGGGTGGATGTGCTGGAAATGAGATGTTTGAGGACAATGTGTAGTGTGAGGTGGTTTGATCGAGTAAGTAATATAAGGGTAAGAGAGATGTGTGGAAATAAAAAGAGAATTGATGAGAGAGCAGAAGAGGGAATTTTGAAATGGTTTGGGCACATGGAGAGAATGAGTGAGGAAAGATTGATCAAGAGGATATATGTGTCGGAGGTGGAGGGAACGAGGAGAAGTGGGAGACCAAATTGGAGTCGGAAAGATGGAGTGAAAAAGATTTTGAGTGATCGGGGCCTGAACATGCAGGAGGGTGAAAGGCGGGCAAGGAATAGAGTGAATTGGATCGATGTGGTATACCGGGGTTGACGTGATGTCAGTGGATTGAATCAGGGCATGTGAAGCGTCTGGGGTAAACCATGGAAAGTTGTGTGGGGCCTGGATGTGGAAAGGGAGCTGTGGTTTCGGGCATTATTGCGTGACAGCTGGAGACTGAGACTGAACGAATGGGGCCTTTGTTGTCTTTTCCTAGTGCTACCTCGCAAACATGAGGGGGGAGGGTGATGGTATTCCATGTGTGGCGAGGTGGCGATGGGAATGAATAGGGGCAGGCAGTGTGAATTGTGTGCATGGGTATATATGTATGTGTCTGTGTGTGTATATATATGTATACATTGAGATGTATAGGTATGTATATTTGCGTGTGTGGGCGTGTGTGTGAACATTGTGTATGGGGGTGGTTTGTGCCATTTCTTTCGTCTGTTTCCTTGCGCTACCTCGCAAACGCGGGAGACAGCGACAAAGCAAAATAAATAAAATATAAAATATATATATATATATATATATATCTATATATATATATATATATATATATATATATATATATATATATATATATATATATATATATATATATATATATGTATATATATATATATATATATATATATATATATATATATATATATATATATATATATATATATATATATATATATATATATATATATATATACACACGTGTGAGATCTGGGAATAGACAGGATAATCTTACTATAATTCTTTTTGATTATTCTAATTAGACTCTACGTTCCGCTACTTAAAACTTGACAAACGAAAAACAAAAGATTGAAATATCAAACTAAAGAGTTTTTGAATTTAGCAGAGGAATGCCAATAACGATAATATTACGCAAGACTAACAGCAAAGATTGCGACTTCCTTCAGCCGTACCCTGGAAATATAGGAGAGGATACGAGTCTGTGGTTCCAATATTGAAACAATGGCAAATATTCAGCATCAGGTGGGTCTCGGGCATGATGGAAACCGTGCGTAAACAACAATCTGGATGACGTTCATACAATTTTGAAGAGTTTACGGATCGATGGGCGAGTGACGTCGCGCTGTGTATAAGAGGATCTGACGCGCGGATCATCTCCCACCAACCCTCGGGAGAGGACTGGAGACGAGGGGCAACAGGTAGAGGAGGTAGCGACGACAGTGTTGAGCAAACGTCATGAAGTGATGCGATCAATTTGGCCTTATCACAGTTATGGCTGACATCAGGTTATTTTTCATCATCTCTTTTCTTTGAGTTTCATCTTATTCATCTTTCTTTTTCACCTTCCTTTTTTCAATTCTTTTTCTTTTTCTTCTTCTTCCTTTAGTTTGTTCACTCATTATCTTTTTGTTTCTTCTTTCTTCTTCCTTATTTTTTTCTTCTCCCTCTTCTTTCACCTGAATCATTTTTCGTTCTTGATTTTTCTTCCTAGTCATCTTCCCCTTCTCTATTTTTCTTGTTCGCAATTATATTTTCTTTTTCTCTTCTTCTTGTTACTCATCATCTGCTTTACGTGTTCATGTCTAGGCAGGTATTTGGATGATTGTTTACCAACTGCAGAATTAGCTGCTACCCAGTGCAAAGAAAAAGATAGTAAGATTGAATGGAATGAGCAAGACAACAGTTGTAGTGTGTGGGACAATAGCAGAAAAAATCATATGGGATTGAGTGACGGCAAATAACCCCAAAAATGTAGGTTTGCGTATGGTCGCGAAAGATCGTAGTGGGTAGCGTTACCGACCATTAGTGAGACACGAACCAGCCTGGGGTCAGCCTCGTGAGAGTCGACCCACACCCAACCTAGGAGTTCATCATCCCTTCGTGGTTGGTCGATAAATGGTTACCTGGTTTATGCAAGTGTGTGTTTACGTGCATACATACATAGTAGTAAAGACATGGATAAGAAACAGGGCAACATGTGTAAAACTCTCTCCCAGTTAAATACAAATATCAATCACAAATAGTATTCCTGTACAATGATAGAGTTAAGAAGCCCGAGTCGTGTGAAGTGTGCGTTGTCGAGTATGATAATGTACGCGATGGAGAGATCTTATGCTTGTGAAATGGATGGATGCCAGAAGCCCAAGTGTGGGCGCGGCAAAAAGAATAGACAAAACCACCTTCGCCAAGGGAGTGAAACAGAGAGAGAGAGAGAGAATCAAGTATCTGAAAGCAAAAAAGATCACAACTACGACTGAAAACAAAGCAGATACCTTTACATTTAGGGTGTCCGAGAGAAAATAGTCTGTGATTGAATGACCAGACAATACTATAGGAAGAAGAGCTCTTGCCGTAATCAGACTTGACAATCTGACTATAGTGTAAAAATTGCTTTCAATAATTCATGGGGAAACGTACCATAGAGGAAGAGTGGCGTGAATGGGGGGCATTAGGAAAAAATAGAATATAGAGGTGGCTGGTCATGGAATGACAGAAAAGAGAAGCGTATATGCGGAGTAGCGCCAGGAACAGACGAAGAAATGCCGCATTCACTCATCTAGTCTCGAGCTGTCATGTGTAATGCACCAATACCAAAGCCACCTATCCCCAACCAAGCCCCACGGACTTTTCCATGGTGTGTGTGTGTGTGTGTGTGTGTAATCTTTTTTTGGTATAAGACACGATTTGCAAAATATCTTCAATATCGTTTTGCGAATATTTGATTACGTCATTTATACGATGATGCAGTCACAGACTAAATTTCGTTAACACTGGTCGAAATAAAATGGATATGCGAAAGAAAATATTTGTTTTGCTAACTTTTAACCTCTAGATAAAAGAAAACCGGAAACTTGTCATTGTTAGTATGTGGTATGTATGGAAAGACATCTTCGTGCCAAATCTTATGTGCAGTGGATGAAATATGACTATCTCCTCAATCACATTGACAGAATGCAGATTTTCGGTTTGGATCATTTTTTCCTTTTAACTTTTACCACACAAATCTGCGAATTTATGATATCTTCTGGCATCACAAAGAGCCTCAAAAACGACCCAGTGTTCTGTTGGTGCTCGAATTCCTGTGAATTCCTTTGTTTTAACTGCAAAAAGAAATTTTATTGACATTTGACCCATAAAGGGGAGCCATAAATAATCAAATAAAAAATCTTAGGTCTACTTGATATAGAGCAGGTAACAAGAAAATTTTCTGCCAAATGTCATGAAAACTGGTTGAATTATGCCCACGTAATGGTTAAGGAAATAATGTGCCTGTATACTTGCCTTTGACCTCAAAGTAGGAGAACCAATGGTTTAGATCTCGTTCCAATGTGTACATTTTTCACCCTGTGCATTGTGCTGAGCTTGTAGAAAAGTATTTCTCAGCAGGTCCGTCTCAGTAGACTGGAATTCCAGAGAAATGCAGCCAGAATCATGGTTTTCCTCTGTTTGATCTTTGCATCAGTAAGATACAAAAAGGAAAATAAAATGCGGCAGCAGCATCAGACCACTCAGTGCTTTCGAGGTTTTGTCTGTTATTGTGATAGCGGTTGAGATCTACCGATTCAGTGACCTTAATGAATAAAGTTAATATGAAATGTGTCTACGACAACTGCCTATCAAGATCTGATTGTGTCAATTGACTCAGAAAAAATAATGTGCCAAAACCTTGATTTTTGAAA
The DNA here is from genome assembly GCF_036320965.1 of Panulirus ornatus. Lineage (NCBI taxonomy): Eukaryota > Metazoa > Arthropoda > Malacostraca > Decapoda > Palinuridae > Panulirus > Panulirus ornatus. Next base: position 21,862,071 of record NC_092243.1, on the reverse strand, counting down.
ATGAAAACCACAAGAAAACCTTTAGTCTCCTTTCACAGGAGAGAATTATTTTCATCTATACTCTTATCAGATATATCTATAAATATCAATGGTTCTGCTATGTATACGCTACTTCTCAAATGTATCCCAGGTGCTTGTTCTTTCTGAACATACGAGAAATCGTCTTTTATTTCCCTTTACCAGTTTGATGATTGTGTCGCTTGACACTAGCACACCACTGTATTCATATACACACGCACACGAATATGGTGCATATGAACGCGAACTTCCAAATAACATACAAACCTCCAACGGCCAGGATCGAACCACATATATATATATATATATATATATATATATATATATATATATATATATATATATATATATATATATATAAATATATACATAAGTATACGTATGTAAGTAGGAGAGATGGCCAGAGAGCGTTATTGGATTACGTGTTAATTGACAGGCGCGCGAAAGAGAGACTTTTGGATGTTAATGTGCTGAGAGGTGCAACTGGAGGGATGTCTGATCATTATCATGTGGAGGCTAAGGTGAAGATTTGTATGGGTTTTCAGAAAAGAAGAGTGAATGTTAGGGTGAAGAGGGTGGTGAGAGTAAGTGAGCTTGGGAAGGAGACTTGTGTGAGGAAGTACCAGGAGAGACTGAGTACAGAATGGAAAAGGTTAGAGCAATGGAAGTAAGGGGAGTGGGGGAGGAATGGGATGTATTTAGGGAATCAGTGATGGCTTGCGCAAAAGATGCTTGTGGCATGAGAAGCGTGGGAGGTGGGTTGATTAGAAAGGGTAGTGAGTGGTGGGATGAAGAAGTAAGATTATTAGTGAAAGAGAAGAGAGAGGCATTTGGACGATTTTTGCAGGAAAAAATGTAATTGAGTGGGAGATGTATAAAAGAAAGAGACAGGTCAAGAGAAAGGTGCAAGAGGTGAGAAAGAGGGCAAATGAGAGTTGGGGTGAGAGAGTATCATTAAATTTTAGGGAGAATAAAACAATGTTCTGGAAGGAGGTAAATAAAGTGGGTAAGACAAGGGAGCAAATGGGAACTTCAGTGAAGGGCGCTAATGGGGAGCTGATAACAAGTAGTGGTGTTGTGAGAAGGAGATGGAGTGAGTATTTTGAAGGTTTGTTGAATGTGTTTGATGATAGAGTGGCAGATGTAGGGTGTTTTGGTCGAGGTGGTGTGCAAAGTGAGAGGGTTAGGGAAAATGATTTGGTAAACAGAGAAGAGGTAGTAAAAGCTTTGCGGAAGATGAAAGCCGGCAAGGCAGCAGGTTTGGATGGTATTGCAGTGGAATCTTTTAAAAAAGGGGGTGACTGTATTACTGACTGGTTGGTAAGGTTATTTAATGTATGTATGACTTATGGTGAGGTGCCTGAGGATTGGCGGAATGCGTGCATAGTGCCATTGTACAAAGGCAAAGGGGATAAGAGTGAGTGCTCAAATTACAGAGGTATAAGTTTGTTGAGTATTCCTGGTAAATTATATGGGAGGGTATTGATTGAGAGGGTGAAGGCATGTAGAGAGCATCAGATTGGGGAAGAGCAGTGTGGTTTCAGAAGTGGTAGAGGATGTGTAGATCAGGTGTTTGCTTTGAAGAATGTATGTGAGAAATACTTAGAAAAGCAAATGGAATTGTATGTAGCATCTATGGATCTGGAGAAGGCATATGATAGAGTTGACAGAGATGCTCTGTGGAAGGTATTAAGAATATATGGTGTGGGAGGCAAGTTGTTAGAAGCAGTGAAAAGCTTTTATCGAGGATGTAAGGTATGTGTACATGTAGGAAGAGAGGAAAGTGATTGGTTTTCAGTGAATGTAGGTTTGCGGCAGGGGTGTGTAATGTCTCCATGGTTGTTTAATTTGTTTATGGATGGGGTTGTTAGGGAGGTGAATGCAAGAGTTTTGGAAAGAGGGGCAAGTATGACGTCTGTTGGGGATGAGAGAGCTTGGGAAGTGAGTCAAGTTGTTGTTCGCTGATGATACAGCGCTGATGGCTGATTCATGTGAGAAACTGCAGAAGCTAGTGACTGAGTTTGGTAAAGTGTGTGAAAGAAGAAAGTTAAGGTTAAATGTGAATAAGAGCAAGGTTATTAGGTACAGTAGGGTTGAGGGTCAAGTTAACTGGAAGGTAAGTTTGAATGGAGGAAAACTGGAGGAAGTAAAGTGTTTTATATATCTGGGAGTGGATCTGGCAGCGGATGGAACCATGGAAGCGGAAGTGAATCATAAGGTAGGGGAGGGGGCGAAAATCCTGGGAGCCTTGAAGAATGTTTGGAAGTCGAGAACATTATCTCGGAAAGCAAAAATGGGTATGTTTGAAGGAATAGTGGTTCCAACAATGTTGTATGGTTGCGAGGCGTGGGCTATGGATAGAGTTGTGCGCAGGAGGGTGGATGTGCTGGAAATGAGATGTTTGAGGACAATGTGTGGTGTGAGGTGGTTTGACCGAGTAAGTAATATAAGGGTAAGTGAGATGTGTGGAAATAAAAAGAGCATTTTTGAGAGAGCAGAAGAGGGAGTTTTGAAATGGTTTGGGCACATGGAGAGAATGAGTGAGGAAAGATTGACCAAGAGGATATATGTGTCGGAGGTGGAGGGAACGAGGAGAAGTGGAAGACGAAATTGGAGGTGGAAAGATTGAGTGAAAAAGATTTTGAGTGATCGGGGCCTGAACATGCAGGAGGGTGAAAGGCGGGCAGTGAATAGAGTGAATTGGATCGATGTGGTATACCGTGGTTGACGTGCTGTCAGTGGATTGAATCAGGGCATGTGAAGCGTCTGGCGTAAACCATGGAACGTTGTTTGCGGCCTGGATGTGGAAAGGGAGCTGTGGTTTAGGGCATTATTGCATGACAGCTATATACTGAGTGTGAACGAATGTGGCCTTTGTTGTTTTTTCCTAGCGCTACCTCGCACACATGAGGGGGGAGGGGATGGTATTCCATGTGTGGCGAGGTGGCGATGGGAATGAATAAAGGCAGACAGTGTGAATTGTGTGCATGGGTATATATGTATGTGTCTGTATGTGTATATATATGTGTACATTGAGATGTATAGGTATGTATATTTGCGTGTGTGGACGTGTATGTACATGTGTATGGGGGTGGGTTGGGCCATTTCTTTCGTCTCTTTCCTTGCGCTACCTCGCAAACGCGGGAGACAGCGACAATGCAAAATAGAAAAAAATAATATATATATATATATATATATATATATATATATATATATATATATATATATATATATATATATATATATATATATGAAATAGGAAATGATGGCCAGGTATCTCCACCAAGCTATACATCCACGCTAGTGATATGAAGCCTATCCCTGGACCACAAGTATACTTTTATCAATAGCCCCTAACGCTTGTCATCAAAAAATCACTACTCCATCAGGTGCTCCAGCTGCAGTCAGTGGTACCACCTTTACTGCACATCACTGGCATCCATTAAAAGTGACACGTATCACTGGAAATGTAGGAACAACTTAGACAGCAACTTTCAATCCCGCCTCACAAAGTGCTTTTCCTCCAGCACAATTACCTAACACTAAGCAGTGAAAAACGCACACTCTTACTTATCAAAAAACAAAAAATCCTCTGTTCTACAGAACCCAAACACCAATAGCACCTGCAAGAAACAAGCACAAATACTCACCGAACTCAGAGAACATAACATCCACAGAGCCTTAAAAAAAACCTCCGGATCTGCTCCCTCACCTTTCTACGACTCGTTTCCAGATAAGATTTCTCACCTTTCTACAACTACACAACCATAAGACAAGAGACAAGGACAAAAAGGAGGTCCCGTAAATACTGGTCTACCAAACCATACCATTCTCCAACATTAGCTCATCAATAATGAAAACACACTAATCATATGATTTCTAGAAATAATTCTTTACTTCGCTAACAGCAACGTTATCAACACCTACTTGCATCCCCCTTTTACAAGCCCAACCAGATATACTCCCCAACTGCAAAGCCTAAGCAGCATGCCAACACCTCTGAAGAGATTTCAGCGCGCACCATTAAACTTGGCTTAACACTTACGCACGCTTCCAAGGTGAACGTTTAGCAAACCAAGTACAACCTTTCAGAATTTTCAACTAACACAAAGAGTAAACCAAACTTACAACCCAACTCCTCCAGCAGACAACTTCGACAACAAAACGTGCAAGAATCACGTCACATGATCTGTCCTCTAACCACCTGCTCATCGTGCTGACACTCATCCAACTAGCCCATCCAACCCACGCAACGACCAAAAAGACTTACAGAAATTATAGGAAAGACAACTAGTTAACCTTAACACAGTGCATGAAAATAAAGTTCAATGACCTCATAAAGGGAATTTTGCCATTCCTATAAGGCCTCATACCTCATCCATATCACCAAACAAACCACCGAAAGGGAGCATGGAAGCAGAAGCGAGTCATAGGGTGGGGAAGGGAGTGAAGGTTCCTTGAGCACTGAAGAATATGTGGAAGGAGAACGTTATTAAAGTGGGCAAAAATGGGTATATATTAATGACTAGTGGTTCAAAGAATATCTAATGGTTGTGAGGCATAGGCTACAGATAAGACTATGGAGAGTGGATCTCTTGGAAATGAAATGTTTTTGAGTAAATGATAAAAGGGTAAGAGAGATGCGTGGTAACAAAAAGAGTGTAGTTAGGAAGGCAGAAGAGAGTGTGCTGAAATGAAAAAATGTGTCAGAAGTGGAGGAAGCAGGGAAAACGGGGTAACCAAGTAGGAGATGCAAGGATTGCTTGAAAAAGATTTTGAGCAATTGGGGTCTGAACATGCAGGAGGTTGAAATGTGTGCACGGGAAAGATCGAACTGGAACGATGTGGTGTATTGGGTTGACGTGCAATCAATGGTCGAAACCAAGGAGTCCGGGGTACGCCATGAATTGTGTGTGTGGGCCCTGGTTGTGGATAGGGTGCTGTCCTTCCGGCCTTTCTTCTATTATAGGAGATACCTCAAAAA
>NC_092243.1:21845693-21856969 GCF_036320965.1 Panulirus ornatus | reverse complement strand
GATAAAAGTTATCATTAAAAGGTAGAACTAAAAGATTCTTGGTGTCAATGTGAGGTTCGGGCTCAACTCTATGAGATGATTTCTTTGCTAACTTAAGGGATTTATTAATGAAAGATCTAGGGTGCTTAAACCTAGATCCAATAGAATATATCTTATCAAACTCATCATCAATAGACTCTGGACTGCAAATACGTAATGCTCTATGGAACATAGATTGAAATGATGATAATTTAACTATGCCATGTTGCATGAGTAATAATGGATATATGAGCATACATTGGTAGGTTTTCTGTATACGCTAAACTTAAACTTGTTTCCTTGTCTATGGATCATGTAATTCAAAAATGATAACATACCATTATTTTCATTTTCTACAGTATACTTTATGGAAGGTACTAAATTGTTAAGTAAGGGCAAAAATGTTTGTGAATTTTCATGTTTTGGCCAAAAACAAAGAAATCATCTACAGACCTGAACCAAATTATATTAGAAGGTAAGATATCCTTTAGTAGTTTTGTTTCAAAGAATTCCATGTAAAGATTACTTAGTACAGGTGAAAGGGGGTTATCCATTACCATACCAGATTTTTTAGCATAATCTCCATTGAACTGAAATACAAGTTTCTTATACACAGTTTTATCAGTCCAATGAAAACAGACTTTGAAACGGAAATGAATATCATCTAAAACATCAAATAGATATTATAAAAGGTCATCAACTGGAACTTTTGTGAAAACTGAGGAAACATCAAACTAACAAGTTTAAAATCAAAATTAACACTGATATTGTTTGATAAGTTTGTTAACTAAATCTACATTGTTCATGATATTCGAATTTGATATCTTACCCACTAAAGGGCTTAATAAAGACTCTAAACATTTTGACAATTCATATGCGATGGAGCCTACTGAACTCATAGGTCTTCTGGAAAATTTTGTTTGTCTTGATAAGTCCATACATATATGGCAATAAAGGGGTGAAAGATGACAAACTTTTGATAGGAGAACTATTATCTTTCAACAACAACGTTGGTCCTTTATTGAAATGGGAATCAACTGCTTCTAGGGGATTCTTACCGAGTTTGAAATATGTTGCGTCATCATTTAAAAGATAATTCATTTTAGATGAATAATTACTTTTGTCCATAATTGCAACAGTGTTAGCATTATCTGCTTTAGTAATGTGTATATCATTGTCTTTTTTTAAGGTGTTAATACCTCTTATAAATCTTTTAGGGCAATTAGGTTCCACTGGTTTTGACAAACTGGCATACACTAAACCCTTACAGATATTCATTATCAAGCCCTTTAGCGAGCAAGATATCAAATTCTAATATGAGCAATGTAGATTTCCTTAACAAGCTTAACAATATCAGTGTTGATTTTGATTTCAAACTTGTTGGTTTTGATGTTTCCTCACTTTTCACAAAAGTTCCTGTTCATGACCTTTTAGAATAGTTATTTGATGTTTTGGATGATATTCATTTACCTGTTTCAAAGTCTCTTTTCACTGAGCTGATAAACTTGTATATAAAAGACTGTGTATTTCAATTCAATGGAGATTATGCTCAAAAATTTGGTAAGGCAATGGGTAACCGTCTTTCACCTGTACTAAGTAATCTTTATATGGAATTCTGTGAAACAAAATTTTTAAAGGATATCTTACCTTCTAATGTAATTTGGTTTGGGTATGCATGTGATGTTCTTTGTATTTGGCCAACAAATGAAAATTTATAAACATTTCTCCCCTTACTTAACAATTTAATACCTTCCATTAAATTTACTGTACAAAATGAAAATAATGTTATGTTACCATTTTTAGATTGCATGATCCATAGGCAAGGTAACAAGGTTAGGTTTAACATATACAGAAAACCCACCAATGTATGTTCATATATCCATTATCACTCATCTCAACATGGCAGAGTTAAGTTATTTCAATATATGTTCCATAGAGCATTACGTATTTGCAGTCTAGAGTTTATTGATGATGAGTTTGATAAGATATGTTCTATTGGATCTAAGTTAGAGTACCCTAGATTTTTCGATGATAAATCCTTTAAGTTAGCAAAGAAATCATTTTGTAGACCCCATTGCCTAGCAACGTGAGACGAAGGGTATTCAAGTACATAGTATTCGAATAGTCATTTCCCTATTAGGGGCGATCATATCCTAGCATTAGAGCTCCCTCCTGTTGCACAGGGGTCCCGGGTTCGATCCTGGCTGTTGGAGGTTTGTGTGCGTTCATATGCACTTTGTTCGTGGGGTGTATGTGTATGTGTGTATATATATATATATATATATATATATATATATATATATATATATATATATATATATATATATATATATATATATATATATATATATATATATATGTACATATATATAGATATATATTTCATTGTGTGCGTGTGCTTGTGATGCAATCTCTAACACACCTAGGCATCATCGAAATTTCTATCATCCACATCTTTATGGTGACCAATATATACGGCGATAAATCTGATATATATAAAATTGTCAGACATAATTGACTAAATGACTAGTTAATATTCTACATTCGTTTTACAGAAAAGTTTACCGAAGACTTCGAAAACCTCTGACAGAGAAAAGTTAAGGACAAACTATGTGTCCAATTAGCATACTCGATAAGAGCCGACCTTACAGTGTTACAATACAAGATCCCACTCAAGCATTTACCGATCTACAATTATTCATTTGTGGCCAGAAGCTCCTACCCTGGCGATCTCTGTTTAATGCTACATAATTCAAAGTCAATTTAGAAATAAAACCTGAGCGACTTGGCCAAACAATGTCCACTGAGGATCCTCAGTTATCTTTTGGCAGCCGTATAGGTCGGTCACGCAGATCACAGCAGGGGAAACGTTTTTCTCTTGTGACCACGACTGACGACCTTAAACTGAGCCCAAGATACGTATTCCCCGACCGTCCCAGCGCCATATAGGGTAACTGGTCTTTCATTGAACGTGTGACAACAGCAGATATTTCCTCACTCTTGTGCTTTACTATCAACCAGAGGAAGTTCTTTCATCTTTCTTATTTTGGGGAATATGTTTATTTCTAACACCAGAACTTGGATATGTCATATACAAAGACTTTTGTTCATTACTTACTGTTGCAAAATAATCTGTATTCAAGGTAACCTTACTGTCTACCTCTCTGATGATAAAAAACAAAATGATATGAAATCTGACCCACATTCTACGTTTTGCAGTTTCCTCTGATAAAAACGATGTTCTAAAGTGATTTATTGTACATATGAAAACTTTTTGTCTGGCAAAGTATCAATGGCTATTTTGCGTTAATAAATTCCTTATTTTCAAATGAGAAACGTATTCATGACTTATATTTTCTGTCCATTTTATCTTGTAGCATGTAGAATCCATATATTCCTGGAGAATCCCTTAACAACAATACCCACACTTGGAAAATACACCTTTCTTATCTTAGACAGACACGACGCATTTCCAAAAAAAGAAGAATTAAAATCATTCTTATCTGGCCCAACAGCTACTGGCTTAACTCGGCGCAGTAGATAAAGCACTCGGAGGAGGCAATAAGCTCAAGAAACAACCACAACCATGGCAGCAGATAGAACCTTCGTCAGGATAGCTGCTGGAGATGTTAGTAATCATTTTTTTTTTTTTTTTTTTTGCTTTGTCGCTGTCTCCCGCGTTTGCGAGGTAGCGCAAGGAAACAGACGAAAGAAATGGCCCAACCCATCCCTATACACATGCCTTGATTCAATCCACTGACAGCACGTCAACCCCGGTATACCACATCGCTCCAATTCACTCTATTCTTTGCCCTCCTTTCACCCTCCTGCATGTTCAGGCCCCGATCACACAAAATCTTTTTCACTCCATCTTTCCACCTCCAATTTGGTCTCCCTCTTCTCCTCGTTCCCTCCACCTCCGACACATATATCCTCTTGGTCAATCTTTCCTCACTCATTCTCTCCATGTGACCAAATCATTTCAAAACACCCTCTTCTGCTCTCACAACCACGCTCTTTTTATTTCCACACATCTCTCTTACCCTTACGTTACTTACTCGATCAAACCACCTCACACCACATATTGTCCTCAAACATCTCATTTCCAGCACATCCATCCTCCTGCGCACAACTCTATCCATAGTCCACGCCTCGCAACCATACAACATTGTTGGAACCACTATTCCTTCAAACATACCCATTTTTGCTTTCCGAGATAATGTTCTCGACTTCCACACATTCTTCAAGGCTCCCAGAATTTTCGCCCCCTCCCCCACCCTATGATCCACTTCCGCTTCCATGGTTCCATCCGCTGCCAGATCCACTCCCAGATATCTAAATCACTTCACTTCCTCCTGTTTTTCTCCATTCAAACTCACCTCCCAATTGAATTGACCCTCAACCCTACTGTACCTAATAACCTTGCTCTTATTCACATATACTCTTAACTTTCTTCTTTCACACACTTTACCAAACTCAGTCACCAGCTTCTGCAGTTTCTCACATGAATCAGCCACCAGCGCTGTATCATCAGCGAACAACAACTGACTCACTTCCCAAGCTCTCTCATCCCCAACAGACTTCATACTTGCCCCTCTTTCCAAAACTCTTGCATTCACCTCCCTAACAACCCCATCCATAAACAAATTAAACAACCATGGAGACATCACACACCCCTGCCGCAAACCTACATTCACTGAGAACCAATCACTTTCCTCTCTTCCTACACGTACACATGCGTAATCATACCCTCTGTAATTTCGTGATTTCACCTTTTTATCGGCAGCAGAGACAGTTTACGGTAGGACGCCGAAATACAACCTTATATATATATATATATATATATATATATATATATATATATATATATATATATATATATATATATAAATATATATATATATATATATATATATATATATATATATATATATATATATATATATATATATATATATATATATATATGTATACATATATATATTTGTCTATTTATTTATTTATTTTGCTTTGTCGCTGTATCCCCCTCTTGCGAGGTAGCGCAAGGAAACAGACGAAAGAAGTGGCCCAACCCACCCCCATATACAATGTATATACATACACGTCCACACACGCAAATATACATACCTATACATCTCAATGCACACATATATATACACACACAGACACATATCTATATACCCATGCACACAATTCACACTGTCTGCCTTTATTCATTCCCATCGCCACCTCGCCACACATGGAATACCATCCCCCTCCCCTCTCATGTGTGCGAGGTAGCACTAGGAAACGACAACAAAGGCCCCATTCGTTCACACTCAGTCTCTAGCTGTCGTGCAATAATGCCCGAAACCACAGCTCCCTTTCCACATCCAGGCCCCACCCAACTTTCCATGGTTTACCCCAGACGCTTCACATGCCCTGATTCAATTCACTGACAGCAAGTCGACCCCGGTATACAACATCGATCCAATTCACTCTATTCCTTGCCCTCCTTTCACCCTCCTGCATGTTCAGGCCCCGATCACACAAAATCTTTTTCACTCCATCTTTCCACCTCCAATTTGGTCTACCACTTCTCCTCGTTCCCTCCACCTCCGACACATATATCCTCTAGGTCAATCTTTCCTCACTCATTCTCTCCATGTGCCCAAACAATTTCAAAACACCCTCTTCTGCTCTCTCAACCACGCTCTTTTTATTTCCACACATCTCTCTTACCATTACATTACTTACCCGATCAAACCACCTTACACCACACTTTGTCCTCAAACATCTCATTTCCAGCACATCCACCCACCTGCGCACAACTCTATCCATAGCCCACGCCTCGCAACCATACAATATTGTTGGAACCACTATTCCCTCAAACATACACATTTTTGCTTTCCGAGATAATGTTCTCGACTTCCACACATTCTTCAAGGTTCCCAGGATTTTCGCCCCCTCCCCCACCCTATGATTCACTTCCGCTTCCATGGTTCCATCCGCTGCCAGATCCAATCCCAGATATCTAAAACACTTTCCTTCCTCCAGTTTTTCTCCATTCAAACTTACCTCCCAATTGACTTGACCCTCAACCCTACTGTACCTAATGACCTTGCTCTTATTCACATTTACTCTTAACTTTCTTCCTTCACACACTTTACCAAACTCAGTCACCAGCTTCTGCAGTTTCTCACATGAATAAGCCAACAGCGCTGTATCATCAGCGAACAACAACTGACTCACTTCACAAGCTCTCTCATCCACAACAGACTTCATACTTGCCCCTCTTTCCAAAACTCTTGCATTCACCTCCCTAACAACCACATCCATAAAGAAATTAAACAACCATGTAGACATCACACATCCCTGCCCGAAACTACATTCACTGAGAACCAATCACTTTCCTCTCTTCCTACACGTACACATGCCTTACATCGTCGATAAAAACTTTTCACTTCTTCTAACAACTTGCCTCCCACACCATATATTCTAAATACCTTTCACAGAGCATCTCTATCAACTCTGTCATATGCCTTCTCCAGAACCATAAATGCTACATACAAATCCATTTCCTTTTCAAAGTATTTCTCACATACGTTCTTCAAAGCAAACACCTGATCCACACATCCTCTACTACTTCTGAAACCACACTGCTCTTCCCCAATCTGATGCTCTGTACATGCCTTCACCCTGTCAATCAATACCCTTCCATATAATTTACCAGGAATACTCAAGAAACTTATACCTCTGTAATTTGAGCACTCACTCTTATCCCCTTTGCCTTTGTACAATGGCACTATGGACGCATTCTGCCAATCCTCAGGCACCTCACCATGAGTCATACATACATTAAATAACCTTACCAACCAGTCAACAATACAGTCACCCCCTTTTTTAATAAATTCCATTGCAATATATATATATACAAATATATATATATATATATATATATATATATATATATATATATATATATATATATATATATATATATATATATATATATATATATATATATATATATATATATATATATTTTTTTTTTTTTTTTTTTTTTTTTTGCTTTGTCGCTGTCTCCCGCGTTTCCGAGGTAGTGCAAGGAAACAGACGAAAGAAATGGCCCAACCCACCCCCATACACATGCCTTGATTCAATCCACTGCCAGCAAGTCAACCCCGGTATACCACATCGCTCCAATTCAATCTATTCTTTGCCCTCCTTTCACCCTCCTGCATGTTCAGGCCCCGATCACACAAAATCTTTTTCACTCCATCTTTCCACCTCCAATTTGGTCTCCCTCTTCTCCTCGTTCCCTCCACCTCCGACACATATATCCTCTTGGTCAATCTTTCCTCACTCATTCTCTCCATGTGACCAAACCATTTCAAAACACCCTCTTCTGCTCTCTCAACCACGCTCTTTTTATTTCCACACATCTCTCTTACCCTTACGTTACTTACTCGATCAAACCACCTCACACCACACATTGTCCTCAAACATCTCATTTCCAGCACATCCATCCTCCTGCGCACAACTCTATCCATAGCCCACGCCTCGCAACCATACAACATTGTTGGAACCACTATTCCTTCAAACATACCCATTGTTGCTTTAAGAGATAATGTTCTCGACTTCCACACATTCTTCAAGGCTCCCAGAATTTTCGCCACCTCCCCCACCCTATGATCCACTTCCGCTTCCATGGTTCCATCCGCTGCCAGATCCACTCCCAGATATCTCAAACACTTCACTTCCTCCAGTTTTTCTCCATTCAAACTTACCTCCCAATTGAATTGACCCTCAACCCTACTGTACCTAATAACCTTGCTCTTATTCACATTTACTCTTAACTTTCTTCTTTCACACACTTTACCAAACTCAGTCACCAGCTTCTGCAGTTTCTCACATGAATCAGCCACCAGCGCTGTATCATCAGCGAACAACAACTGACTCACTTCCCAAGCTCTCTCATCCCCAACAGACTTCATACTTGCCCCTCTTTCCAAAACTCTTGCATTCACCTCCCTAACAACCCCATCCATAAACAAATTAAACAACCATGGAGACATCACACACCCCTGCCGCAAACCTACATTCACTGAGAACCAATCACTTTCCTCTCTTCCTACACGTACACATGCCTTACATCCTCGATAAAAACTTTTCACTGCTTCTAACAACTTGCCTCCCACACCATATATTCTTAATACCTTCCACAGAGCATCTCTATCAACTCTATCATATGCCTTCTCCAGATCCATAAATGCTACATACAAATCCATTTGCTTTTCTAAGTATATATACACACACATATATATATATATATATATATATATATATATATATATATATATATATATATATATATATATATATATATATATATATATATATATATATACCATCCCTGGGGATAGGGGATTAAGAATACTTCCCACGTATTCCCTAGCTGTCGTAGAAGGCGACTAAGAGGGGAGGGAGCGAGAGGCTGGAAGTCCTCCCCTCTCGTTTTTTTAAATTTTCCAAAAGAAGGAACAGAGGGGGCCGGGTGAGGAGATTCCAAAAAAGGCCCAGTCCTCTGTTCTTAACGCTACGTCGCTAACGCGGGAAATGGTGAATAGTTTAAAAGAAAAAAGAAAATATATATATATATATATATATATATATATATATATATATATATATATATATATATATATATATATATATATATATATATATATATATATATATATATTATATATATATATATGTATATATATCATCTCTGGGGATAGGGGAGAAAGAATACTTCCCACGTATTCCCTGCGTGTCGTAGAAGGCAACTAAAAGGGAAGGGAGCGGGGGGCTGGAAATCCTCCCCTCTCATTTTTTTTTTTATTTTTATTTTTCCAATGAAGGAACAGAGAAGGGGGCCAGATGAGGATATTCCCTCAAAGGCCCAGTCCTCTGTTCTTAACGCTACCTCGCTAACGCGGGAAATGGCGAATAGTATGAAAGAAATATATATATATATATATATATATATATATATATATATATATATATATATATATATATATATATATATATATATATATATATATATATATATATATATATATATACATATATATATATATATTTCTACGAGTCCACATGGAAAATGAAACACGATAAGCTCCCAAGTGCACTTCCGTGTAATAATCACATAAGGGGAAGATCACATGTTCATCAAATGGCGTCCTAGCTATGTCTCTTCGTTGTATATCAACTGACTGTTATTTTTCTCTTGTGTCTTCCCTGATAGTGATTATTACACGAAAGTGCACTTGGGAACTTGTGGTTCATTTTCCCATGGACTCATAGGAATATATATATATATATATATATATATATATATATATATATATATATATATATATATATATATATATATATATATATATATATATATATATATATATATATATATATATATATATATATATATATATATATATATATATATATATATATATATATATATATATATATATATATATATATTTATTTATTTTTTTATTTATTTTGCTTTGTCGCAGTCTCCCGCGTTTGCGAGGTAGCGCAAGGAAACAGACGAAAGAAATGGCCCAACCCACCCCCATACACATGTATATACACACACGTCCAGACACGCAAATATACATACCTATACATCTCAATGTACACATATATATACACATACACATACATATATACCCATGCGCACAATTCACACTGTTTGCCTTTATTAATTCCCATCGCCACCTCGCCACACATGGAATACCATCCCCCTCACCCCTCATGTGTGCGGGGTAGCGCTAGGAAAGGACAACAAAGGCCCCATTCGTTCACACTCAGTCTCTAGCTGTCATGCAATAATGCCCGAAACCACAGCTCCCTTTCCACATCCAGGCCCCACACAGCTTTCCATGGTTTACCTCAGACGCCTCACATGCCCTGATTCAATCCACTGACAGTACGTTAACCACGGTATACCACATCGATCCAATTCACTCTATTCCTTGCCCGCCTTTCACCCTTCTGCATGTTCAGGCCCCGATCACTCAAAATCTTTTTCACTCCATCTTTCCACCTCCAATTTGGTCTCCTAGTTCTCCTCGTTCCTTTCACTTCCGACACATATATCCTCTAGGTCAATCTTTCCTCACTTACTCTCTCCATGTACCCAAACCATTTCAAAACACCCTCTTCTGCTCTCTCAACCACGCTCTTTTTATTTCCACACATCTCTTTTACACTTACATTACTTACTCGATCAAACCACCTCACACCACACATTGTCCTCAAACATCTCCTTTCCAGCACATCCACCCTCCTGCGCACAACTCTATCCATAGCCCACGCCTCGCAACCATACAACATGTTGGAACCACTATTCCTTCAAACATACCCATTTTTGCTTTCCGAGATGATGTTCTCAACTTCCATACATTCTTCAAGCCTCCCAGGATTTTCACCCCCTCCCCCACCCTATGATTCACTTCCGCTTCCATGGTTCCATCGGCTACCAGATCCACTCCCAGATATCTAAAACACTTTACTTCCTCCAGTTTTTCTCCATTCAAACTTACCTCCCAATTGACTTGACCCTCAACCCTACTGTAACTAATAACCTTCCTCTTATTCATATTTACTCTTAACTTTCTTCTTTCACACACTTTACCAAACTCAGTCACCATCTTCTGCAGTTTTCACATGAATCAACCACCAGCGCTGTATCATCAGCGAACAACAACTGACTCACTTCCTAAGCTCTCTCATCCACAAGAGACTTCATTTTTGCCACTCTTTCCAAAACTCTTGCATTCACCTTCCTAACAACCCCATCCATAAACAAATTAAACAACCATGGAGACATCACACACCCCTGCCGCAAACCTACATTCACTGAGAACCAATCACTTTCCTCTTTTCCTACACGTACACATGCCTTACATCCTCGATAAAAACTTTTCACTGCTTCTAACAACTTGCCTCCCACACCATATATTCTTAATACCTTCCACAGAGCATCTCTATCAACTCTATCGTATGCCTTCTCCAGATCTATAAATACTACATACAAATTTATTTGCTTTTCTAAGTATTTCTCACATACATTCCTCAAAACAAACACCTGATCCACACATCCTCTACCAATTCTGAAACCACACTGCTCTTCCCCAATCTGATGCTCTGTACATGCCTTCACCCTCTCAATCAATACCCTCCCATATAATTTACCAGGAATACTCAACAACCTTATA
>NC_092243.1:21801012-21845593 GCF_036320965.1 Panulirus ornatus | reverse complement strand
TTTTTCTCCAATTTCACTATTTTCTTGTCAAAACACCATGTATGAAAACTATCACTATCACTATTTATAATTATTATTAAGATTTTTATTGTTATCATCATGTACTTGATTACACTTTCCTGCATTAGTGAGGTAGCAACAGGAACTTACAAAGAATGGCCATATTTGCTGACAACCATTCTCTAGCTGTCATTATTATTATTGTCATTATTATTATTATTATTATTAATATTACTGTCATTATTATATATATATATATATATATATATATATATATATATATATATATATATATATATATATATATATAGTTATCACTGTGGATAGGGGAGAGAGAATACTTCCCACGTGAAAGAATACTTCCCTGCGTGTCGTAGAAGGCGACTAAAAGGGGAGGGAGTGGGTGGCTGGAAATCCTCCCCTCTCGTTTTTTTTTAATTTTCCAAAAGAAGGAACAGAGAAGGGGGCCAGGTGAGGATTTTCCCTCTAAGGCCCAGTCCTCTGTTCTTAACGCTACCTCGCAAACGCGGGAAATGGCGAATAGTATGAAAAAAAAAAAATATATATATATATAGTGTGTGTGTGTGTGTGTGTGTGTGTGTGTGTATGTATAAATCACCGATATGAGTAAACTCGCTGAAAAGAAAATAAGGAAACACAGAAGCTCCAAGCTTCCGACTGTATTTCAAGCCATTTTCTAGGAGCAAGAGTCAATATGAACAACACAATATATACAAAACCAGAACATTGCCAAAGGTTGCGTTTATAACTTAAGCCATAAAAAAATGAGTTGCAAATACCCCGTCGGTTTATCTTCGCTCATCACAACTTGAGAAATGATAAGAACATACATGTTACTAAAGCAAACAAATCGAAGTCTATTGTTATTCTTGAAGAAAGTGCCTCCAATGGAGAAGTGAAGTAACTCACTAAATAATGAGAGCACATTTACTGACTTATTCATATATCCCTCCTCCTCATCTTGGCTACATATACACACATTTAGACACCCCACCCTGAACCTTCGAATAGGATGAGCACTCCTCGCTCAGCTCAATCTTGTGTTCCATCTTTTAGAATTTGAAAACTAGAAGAGATAGGGGTGTGTTCCAGCCCTCCACTCCCGCTCGTTTTAGTCGCCTTCTACGACTTGAAGTGAATATGGATTTGGAATTCTTTCTTGATGACAGTTTTTCGCATTAGCGAGGTACCGCTTGGAACATGGGGAAAGAATGCCTCATGCGCTCACGTCCACTCTCTACCTGTCATATTCGATGCATTGAGTCCAGAGCTCCACATTCACATCCAGGCTCCATAGACCTTCTCGTGCTTTGTCCTGACCTGCCCATATGCCCTGGCTCATTTACAGTGACAAAGTCGCTTCCTGTATTACGCATCGATTCAAATTGATCTGTCCAATGAGCGCCTTAAAACCTTCGTTAGTGATCAAGTCCCTACCCCTAAAGACATCTTTCACTTTTTTCTTTTCTTTTTTCCTAGAATCCAGCTGCAGAGTAAGAGTCATCAAACTGATAGGGAACTTTTCCAGGTCCACACTGTAATACAAAATGTCCGTGCTACTATCCTACCACAATATTGTGACGATTGATTTTTTATATCTTTTTTTTCTATTTTTATCGACAGTTGAGCCGGAAGGAGAATGCTTCGGAAATGGAAGTACCTAATTTTTACCACTTCGAGGGGCTTTAAGCTCGAATATGACACTTGAAATTGTTATTTAATTCTAGTTACGAACATACGGGTTTGGTCCCAATACGTACGATTTGCACGAATTTTAACGTTGTGCGACTCTGAGGCAAGATCCTGCAACCCTGAGAATGGGAGAAAGTGGATTATACCTTCCGTACTCATGTGATGCATCATCCTACTTGCTGCTTATCATATTATTCCGAGGAGTCGCCCAGAGTGCACGTGTCGCACTCGTTTCCCGGTATCCGTTTTTGTATTTCGAGGCTACCATTAGCGTCGTGCTTTTGTGATGCAGTTCTTCCTTTGTATTCGTAAAGTATATTAGAGTTTATTAGGTTTAATCATTGTAATCATATTGCAAGCCAGTTTCCTTTACGAATGCAATACTGCTTCTTGCAGTGTTGTGTACTGCTCCAGTCGTCCAGTACATGTAAAACAAAGAATTTGTCTCGGAAAACGTACCCAGTCGAGCGTCTTTATGATAAATCTGGTGTTCAGTGTCCCAAAATCAATTAAGAGAAGCCCAGTTACATAGTATAAGAGAATTTTTCATCAGTGTTGTCTGTCCTTCCCATGTCCTTTCCTCTTGGTTCACTACCTTATTTGTTCCCTCTTTGTCAGCCTCATCTCATTCATCCTCTCCCTATGCCCACCCATTTCAGCATCCACGCTTTAACTCTCTCATCCATACTCCTCTTCCTGCCACATCTCTGTTTCACCCATTCATTTCTTAGTCGATCAATCATCCTCACATCACGAAATGCCCTACAAGGATTTCGTTCCTAGCAAAACCATGCCTCTCATCCATACAGTACCCCAGGGTTATCATACCGTCAAACATACCCATCTTACACACATTCTCATTGTGCCCAAGATCGTCGTCCCCTCACCCACCCCACGGCTTACTTCATCTCCCATGGTTTCATTCGCTGCCATTATTTCCACTCCCAGGTTCCAGAAAAGCTTCGCCTCCTCCACGTTCTCTCAAGTTCACCCTCCCACTCTCAAAAACCAACTTTTACAGTGTCTCACTCGAATCTGCCGCCAGAGACATGTCCTCATTAAACAGTATCGGAAAGATTTCTCGGCCCCCACCCCATCCATGACAGACTGAAGACCTGCCTCTTTCCCCATAACCTTCTCATCTACATTCCTCACCACCCCATCTATAAACAGATTAGAGAAACATGGGTATGTCACACACCCCACCTGCACACCTACTTTCCTAGAACCACCTACCTTTCTCTTCTACTTGCATACACCGTATTCACCCGACAAAAATTCTTCACTGCTTCTAATGGCTTTCCTTTCACACCATATATCCGTAATACCTTCCATATCACATCTGACAGATTTATCATATGTTTCTCCCAGATCCGTACATGTCTCATACAAACAATCCATTTTCTCTGTGTACCTTACTTCAAAGTAAACATCTGGTCAGAAAACTCTCTACCACCTCCGAAACCACCAGGTCCTTCCAAGGAAGATAGCCTGTGTTTGTCACAGCTCTCTCAGTCATCCCTCTCTCGTTCAATTCACCAGCAACATTCAATAAACTTATACCTCTGTACTTTGAACATTCACATTTCTCCCCCTGACCTTTAAAAAGTGGCATTACGCCAATAGACACCTCATCATGACCCGTACAAACAACGAAAATCCAGACTAGCCAAATTCAACTGTTGTCCCTTGCACTCTAGCCGCTTCGACGAACCTCATTTAATGAAAGGCTTTCACCCCCTCTTCTCTTTCACGAATTCACTTGCCATGACTCTCTTACTTCGCATACCTCCACGTCCAAAAAATCCTATATCTGCCACCCTATCATGGAATATATTTAGCAATCCTTTACAGTACCTTCTACATCTCTTCACTTCGTATTTAGGAAGGGCAGCTATTACAGGGTATTTATATACTACGCTATTTTCATTAACAGGGTTGTTGCATTAAGGTTTACCATTTCTCCTATCTTAATGTCGGACGCTCTAGCTACTCTTACACCTGCTTTCACGACTCAAAAATCACTTTAGACCTAGACGTGGGCTTGAGAACGATGCAAAGCTCATAGGACATCCAATTATACAGTGACTCATCTTGACAGGTATAGACACCTCCCCATCTGGAACGGTGCTGTAACATTCAACATACGTTCAACAAAGAGAATGAGAAAATCAATTGAAGGTGCTTATATCAATGTGAATAATAACATAAACCACAGGGAAGTTTTTGTATGTATGGTAAAAGCAGCATGTTCATTGGTTGCATGCGAGGTGCAGAGTAGCGAGCAATTCTCGAGCAGTCCGTGACGGGACGTGCGCGCTTGTTTTTAAGGCCACGTCGGGTCGCTGGATGTTAGCTTTGTAACAAGACCCTGGGGGTTGAAATGTTAAAGAAATGAAATTCTCATTAGTCCTCCATCTTCACTCTCATATATAAAGGTCTGTGGGGCCTGGCCGTGGCTAGAGGGAACAGAAGACTTTACTTTCGTTGCTTTATGATCTTTGAATAGTGGACGTGAGGGTATGAGGCCATTTTCTGAATCAGAGAAGTGGGAAAGGTACAGAGATTTTAGAGAGCGTGAAATAGAAATGCTAGTGACTGTTCATAACGATGATTCACCTACATGCAAGGTACGAGGTTTTCCCGCCGCTAAACAACCACTGGGGCATCACGCTACGTAACGGCACCTGGACTGGCATGATGGGTCAGCTCAACAGGCAGGTGAGCAACGCTGCTGGAATGTTCGACCTAATCTTGCCACCAACGTAACAGGTATACTGAAGAAAATTGTACCACAGTAATAAGAATAGTGACTTTTAATCCTCTATGCGTCTGTACAGTGACGCTATACAGGCATAACTCCAGTCATGAGGCAGGCAGCACAATTCAGTTCATAATTACAGTGAAAATCATAACTAACCAGCCACCAACACTGTTACCCACTGGTGCATTACATATGACAACTAGAGAATGGATGCGAGTGGATGTGGACTTCCTTCGTATGTTTCGTGGCGCTACCTCGCAGTTCCAAGCGTTGGCGATGCTACTTCCTGTGGTGATGTTTCTTGGGGCGCCACCCGTTCCCACAGTAAACAATATCGCCACTCCCTGCGACAGCGAGGTGGCTCCAGGAAACGTAAGAAGAAAGGTCACATCTGATCATATCTATTCTCTAGCTGTTATGTGTAATAAATGCACCGAAACCACAGCTCCCTATCCACATCCAGGGTCCACAGACCTTTCCATAGTTTACCCCTGACGTTACACATGCCCAGGTTCAGTCCACTGACACTCCGCGACCTCAGTATAGCACAGTTTCAATTCAATATATTCCGTGCACTCCACCCACTCTCCTGCAAGTTCAGGCCCCAATCGCTCAAAATCTTTTTCATTCCACCCTTCCACCTATAATTTGGTATCAAGCTTCTTTTTCCCCTCCACCTTTGACAGATATATCCTCTTTGTCAATCTTTCTCCACTCATTCTCTCCTTACGTCCAGAACATTTCAACACGCCCTTTTCTGCTCTCTCAACCACACACTATTTATTACCACACATCTATCTTACCCTTTCGTTACTTATTCGATCAAACCACTTCAGAGAACATATTGTCCACAAACATTTCCTTTTCAACACATCCATCTTCCTCGACACAACCATATCTGTAACCCAAGCCTAGCCACCATATAATCTTGTTGGAACTGTTATTCCTTCAAACATAACCATTTTTGCTTTCCGAGTTAACGTTCTTTCGTTCCACACACTCTTCATTGCTCCCAGACCTTTGCCCCCTCCCCCACCCCATGACGTTACTCCAGTCAATACAGTCAATACACTAATTCAATGATTAACTAACCCTTTATCAGGGGAAATATAGAGTCTTCTATCATCAAATACACAAAATTGTAAGTAATATTAGATAAGGTCTTTATAAACTTGATATTTTGTATTGGGCAAAATTTGTAAACACTTCCCTTTCCTGTTCAAACGAAATTCTTTTACAGGCATGATGCCAGACCCGAGCCTCACCAACACGAAGACTACCATCCGGTAACGCTTGTTTACCAATGACTACTGTACATCTTTTATCTCATTCTTGTATCTCCCCTAACGATATGATCATTACACGAAAGTGCACTTGGGAACTGATCGTCTTTCCTTTTCCTCGTGGTTATCATCATATGTATATATATTTCTTATTCATCATACTTAATCTGCGTCTCCCGCGTCATTGAGGTAGAACAAGAAAACAGATGAGGAATGTCCCAACCCACCCATAGATACATGTACATACATAAACGCCCACACACCCATATGTACATACTAATTCATTTCACCGTATACATACATATGCATACACAAACATATATACACATGTACATATTCATACTTGCTGCCTTCATTCATTTTCGTCGCCACCACGCCATACATCTTTCTTACCCTTTCATTACTTTCGCGATCAAATCATCTCACACCACATTGTCCTCAAACATCTTATTTCCGACACATGCACCCTTCTTCGCACAACCCTATCTATAGCCCATGCCTTGCAACCATACAACATACATATATGTATATATATATATATATATATATATATATATATATATATATATATATATATATATATATATATATATATATATATATATATATATATATATATATATATATATATATACATATATATATATATGTGGTTTCAGAAGTGGTAGAGGATGTGTGGATCAGGTGTTTGCTTTGAAGAATGTATGTGAGAAATACTTAGAAAAGCAAATGGATTTGTATGTAGCATTTATGGATCTGGAGAAGGCATATGATAGAGTTGATAGAGACGCTCTGTGGAAGGTATTAAGAATATATGGTGTGGGAGGCAAATTGTTAGAAGCAGTGAAAAGTTTTTATCGAGGATGTAAGGCATGTGTACGTGTAGGAAGAGAGGAAAGTGATTGGTTCTCAGTGAATGTAGGTTTGCGGCAGGGGTGTGTGATGTCTCCATGGTTGTTTAATTTGTTTATGGATGGGGTTGTTAGGGAGGTGAATGCAAGAGTTTTGGAAAGAGGGGCAAGTATGAAGTCTGTTGGGGATGAGAGAGCTTGGGAAGTGAGTCAGTTGTTGTTCGCTGATGATACAGCGCTGGTGGCTGATTCATGTGAGAAACTGCAGAAGCTGGTGACTGAGTTTGGTAAAGTGTGTGAAAGAAGAAAGTTAAGAGTAAATGTGAATAAGAGCAAGGTTATTAGGTACAGTAGGGTTGAGGGTCAAGTCAATTGGGAGGTGAGTTTGAATGGAGAAAAACTGGAGGAAGTGAAGTGTTTTAGATATCTGGGAGTGGATCTGGCAGCGGATGGAACCATGGAAGCGGAAGTGGATCATAGGGTGGGGGAGGGGGCGAAAATTCTGGGAGCCTTGAAGAATGTGTGGAAGTCGAGAACATTATCTCGGAAAGCAAAAATGGGTATGTTTGAAGGAATAGTGGTTCCAACAATGTTGTATGGTTGCGAGGCGTGGGCTATGGATAGAGTTGTGCGCAGGAGGATGGATGTGCTGGAAATGAGATGTTTGAGGACAATGTGTGGTGTGAGGTGGTTTGATCGAGTAAGTAACGTAAGGGTAAGAGAGATGTGTGGAAATAAAAAGAGCGTGGTTGAGAGAGCAGAAGAGGGTGTTTTGAAATGGTTTGGGCACATGGAGAGAATGAGTGAGGAAAGATTGACCAAGAGAATATATGTGTCGGAGGTGGAGGGAACGAGGAGAAGAGGGAGACCAAATTGTAGGTGGAAAGATGGAGTGAAAAAGATTTTGTGTGATCGGGGCCTGAACATGCAGGAGGGTGAAAGGAGGGCAAGGAATAGAGTGAATTGGAGCGATGTGGTATACCGGGGTTGACGTGCTGTCAGTGGAGTGAATCAAGGCATGTGAAGCGACTGGGGTAAACCATGGAAAGCTGTGTAGGTATGTATATTTGCGTGTGTGGACGTATGTATATACATGTGTATGGGGGTGGGTTGGGCCATTTCTTTCGTCTGTTTCCTTACGCTACCTCGCAAACGCGGGAGACAGCGACAAAGCAAAAAAAAAAGAAAAAAAAAAAAAAAATATATATATATATATATATATATATATATATATATATATATATATGTGTGTGTGTGTGTGTGTGTGTGTGTGTCGGAGGTGGAGGGAACGAGGAGAAGTGGGAGACGAAATTGGAGGTGGAAAGATGGAGTGAAAAAGATTTTGTGTGATAGGGGCCTGAACATGCAGGAGGGTGAAAGGAGGGCAAGGAATAGCGTGAATTGGATCGATGTGGTATACCGGGGTTGACGTGCTGTCAGTGGGTTGAATCAGGGCATGTGAAGCGTCTGGGGTAAACCATGGAAAGCTGTGTAGGTATGTATATT
Organism: Panulirus ornatus; assembly: GCF_036320965.1. NCBI lineage: Eukaryota > Metazoa > Arthropoda > Malacostraca > Decapoda > Palinuridae > Panulirus > Panulirus ornatus. Next base: position 21,837,476 of record NC_092243.1, on the reverse strand, counting down.
TGCGTGTGTGGACGTATGTATATACATGTGTATGGGGGTGGGTTGGGCCATTTCTTTCGTCTGTTTCCTTGCGCTACCTCGCAAACGCGGGAGACAGCGACAAAGCAAAAAAAAAAAAAAAAAAAATATATATATACATATATATATATATATATATATATATATATATATATATATATATGTGTGTGTGTGTGTGTGTGTGTGTGTGTGTGTGTGTGTGTGTGTGTGTGTGTGTGTGCAATAGTAGAAACAAACCACATAGGACCGCTCACAGCCGAATAACAGAGAAACATCTTTAAAACTTCGAGTCATTTCTCATAACCTCTAGCTCAAGCTATGCTAATGCTAAAAGCACAATTATATGTTTTACCTTTATCCCGTGTATTTGATTACATCTCTCTTTCAATACAGGAGGTCGACATGGCACTGGGCCCCTTCACAATGACTCCTCAGCGAGCCACCGTCTGTGACTTCTCCTTTCCTCTTCATCATGAAAATTTCGCTATAATCACGCAGAGACCCAAGCTTGAGAGTGATATTTCAGGATTCCTCAAGCCCTTCACAGTGCAGGTACTGGGTTATGGCAGTCTGCTGTGGCTACTGTGGTGTATCTACTGCGTGATATACCCTTAGGATTAACTTTGTTTCGAAAGATTCATTCGACTCTACGAAATATTCATTTGAACTTATAAGATAATTCCTAGAAGCTTCGAACCTTTTACTTGAAATGACGAAATATTACTAAGAGCTTGAAAATATTCACTCAAGGATTAAAGGTATCTTCTAAGAGCTTCGGAATATCTATTAGACCATTCAAATATTCACTTGAATTTTTTAAAAATTTATTCAGGTCTTCAACATAACTGTTTGAAAATTTGACTCATTTCCTCAAAATTTTCAAAATATTTATTGATATTTTTGTAATAATCATTTGAATCTTCGGTGCACTGCGTAGAGTTTTTATTGTGCTGTGTGTCTGTTGTGTTTACTCCGCGATATTCTCGCAGTCATGATCAGGTGTATGTATGTCAGCATCATTTTTCATACACAGGTTGTTTGCAGTGCCGTTTTCCAGCTTATTTGACAACATTTTTATTCACCAGGTTTGGCTGCTAGTTCTGGCCAGCTTACTGAGCATGGGCTTGGCTATGACGCATGTAACATGGGCAGAAGGAAGTATCTTCGGTCTTGCCGCGAAGAATAAGATCGGAAGAGCTTTCCTCTGGGTCATTTGCACAGTTACGCAAGAAAGTAAGTCCCAAGTAGTGTTACATGTATGTCTTATATCGATACACTGGTAGTCTCCATCTATGCTTAAACGTATCACGCAAGTCTTGGCAGCCTGTTCGGCTATCTCCCTTAAAGAGAATATAGAATTTTCATAGGAAAGTTATTCACTGTTGAGCAATGATACTCCATTATTGTAACACAAGAGGATCGAGTGCTTCACGACAGGTTATATGTTGCGGGGGACACCGAAGAAGAGCATCATCAGGACGTGTTACACTCCACTCACCTACGATGTGTTAGGCAAGTGATGAATAGTAGAGGAAACTACTTCCTCTTGTGTTGATACGTTCTCAGTCGGTCATCTAAAAGTTAACATGATTACTTTAACCTGATCATTTAGTGAAACCTTTATCAAAGAAAACGGGGTTAGTTGATACTAAACAAGTAACTTCAACAAATAACGCTGTTTCTTCAATAATCATAATCATTCGATCATTCTTAATCCCTCATCTCAACCAGCCAGAGGCTGATAAAGATGTTGGGTAATACAGTAACTATCGCATTATCATTCAGCAGTATTCGATTCTCGTCGTTGACTCACGTGATCCTGCGCTTAAAAACACGGATAACATAGCCTCCGTCGCTTCTATATGCCAATAACTAGTAGCCAACAGAATCAACAGTATCACACATCTGGTATTTTCCATTAATATCACGAGCTCTGGGTGGCTGTCCGAGAAGAGCCAGTCGTTTCTCGCACTAACCATAATCTTGATGTTGCCAGGTTTCCACCTAGCACGGACCCTTGTCTGTCCTCTGTCTTTTCTTTTTGAAACAATGAATATGCAAATACAGATTGACGTCCTGTTCTTGTCCATTTTCTGCCACAACTGCATCATTCGCCTCTCCTCCACCATCTCCACAACCTCCGAGTGACTGGCTGTCATACAGTGACCACATATTGTCTTCAGAGTTCAGGCTTTCTAAAAGTGGTATTCTCACGGCCATATCTTGTCTTTCTCCACCACTTACACAGGTTCTCACTGGCTGCCCAGGAAGGACGGAGGCCGCCTCCTAGTGGTCACTTGGCTCCTGGCGTCCTTAGTGTTCATGTCCTCCTACAGTGGTGTTCTCACAGCCATGCTTACTCTTCCTCGAGTCACCATCTCAATTGACTCTCTGGCCGACCTCGTCTCGCAGTCTTCCCTGCCCTGGAGACTTGAAGTTGGAGTTGCCATGTTGACTTACCTCAAGGTAACAGTGTGATTAGTAATACGAGCATCCAGGTCAATTTGTTTTACTCTACATTTGATTCGCACGAAATGAAATTCGATTTTCATCATGCTCTGAGAACTTTTAGTCTATAAATCTTGCTTATCAATACCTTAGATTTCTTTACAAAAGAGTATTTCCCTACTTTTAGCCTCCTGACAGATACACAAGTGTTGCTCATCTTTGTTCTCTACACTGCAAGGAATCGAAAGACGAAGTGCGTCAGAAGGCATACAGAAATATGGATCCCCCCATCTCTCTCTTGTTGCCGGAGCGGCAAGCCGTCATCGATGGAGAGTATGCCGTAATCTCCGACGAGGCAAGCATGAAGAAAGCCATGGATCTAGATTTCAGGTGATTTCATAGATAATCTCTCAAAAGGCACGAAGATACCCGGTAGCAATCTTTCACTTACACTTTTTCTCTCTTGCAAGACAAAAAATATCACGGAATGTTCGATCATTAAGTTCACAAAGAATTGTAACATTAATATTAGTAAAGGTCTACATAAATTAGACTGCTATACTGTTGATAAAATCAGTAAACAGTTCCCTTTCTTGTACACTGATAAATTTCATGATACGCATTCTGCCAAACTTGAACGCACCTAACCTCCATTCAGGTATTCACTTTTTTTTTTTTACCAAATGCCGTACTAGCTACGTCTATTTGTTCTATATCAACTGACTTATATTTGCTTTATATATATATGTCCCTGGGGATAGGGGAGAAAGAATACTTCCCACGCATTCCTCATATGTCGTAGAAGGCGACTAAAGGGGATGGGAGCGGGGGCCATTTTAACCTTCTAAAAGTAGAAACAGAAGAAGCAGTCACGCGAGGAGTGCTCATCCTCCTCGAAGGCTCAGATTGGGGTGTCTAAATGTGTGTGGATGTAACCAAGATGTGAAAAAAGGAGAGATAGGTAGTATGTTTGAGGAAAGGAACATGGATGGTTTGGTTCTGAGCGAAACGAAGCTCAAGGGTAAAGGGGAAGAGTGGTTTGGGAATGTCTTGGGAGTAAATTCAAGGGTTAGTGAAAGGAGAAGAGCAAGGGAAGGAGTAGCACTACTCCTGAAACATGAGTGGTGGGAGTATGTGATAGAGTGTAAGAAAGTAAACTCTAGATTGATATGGGTAAAACTGAAAGTTGATGGAGAGAAATGGATGATTATTGGTGCATATGCAACTGGGCATGAGAAGAAAGATCATGAGAGGCAGGTGTTTTGGGAACACCTGAATGAGTGTGTTAGTGGTATTGATGAACGAGACCGGGTTATAGTGTTGGGTGATTTGAATGCAAAGGTGAGTAATGTGGCAGTTGAGGGAGTAATTGGTATACATGGGCTGTTCAGTGTTGTAAATGGATATGGTGAAAAGCTTGTAGATTTATGTGCTGAAAAAGGACTGTGATTGGGAATACCTGGTTTAAAAAGAGAGATATACATAAGTATACGTATGTAAGTAGGAGAGATGGCCAGAGAGCGTTATTGGATTATGTGTTAATTCATAGGTGCGCGAAAGAGAGACTTTTGGATGTTAATTCGCTGAGAGGTGCAACTGGAGGGATGTGTGATCATTATCTTGTGGAGGTGAATGTGAAGATTTGTAAAGGATTTCAGAAAAGAAGAGAGAATGTTGGGGTGAGGAGAATGGTGAGAGTAAGTGAGCTTGGGAAGGAGACTTGTGTGAGGAAGTACCAGGAGAGATTCAGTACAGAATGGAAACAGGTAAGAACAAAGGAGGTAAGGGGAGTGGGGGAGGAATGGGATGTATTTAGGGAAGCAGTGATGGCTTGCGCAAAAGATGCTTGTGGCATGAGAAGCGTGGGAGGTGGGCAAATTAGAAAGGGTATTGACTGGTGGAATGAAGAAGTAAGAGTGTTAGTGAAAGAGACGAGAGAGGCATTTGGATGATTTTTGCAGAGGAATAATGCAAATGAGTGGGAGTTCTATAAAAGAAAGAGACAGGAGGTCAAGAAAAAGGTGCAAGAGGTCAAAAAGAGGGGAAATGAGAGATGGGGTGGGAGAGTATCATTAATTTTTAGGGAGAATTAAAAGATGTTTTGGAAGGAGGTAAATAAAGTGCGTAATACAAGGGAAGGAAGGGGAACCTCAGTGAAGGGGGCTATTGGGGATGTGATAACAAGTAGTGGTGATGTGAGAAGGAGATGGAGTGAGTATTTTGAAGGTTTGTTGAATGTGTTTGATGACAGAGTGGCAGATATAGGGTGTTTTGCTCGAGGTGGTGTGCAAAGTGAAAGGGTTAGGAAAAATGATTTGTTAAACAGAGAAGAGGTAGTAAAAGCATTGCGGAAGATGAAAGCCGGCAAGGCAGCGAGTTTGGATGGTATTGCAGTGCAATTTATTAAAAAAAGGGTGTGACTGTATTGTTGACTGGTTAGTAAGGATATCTAATGTATGTATGATTCATGCTGAGGTGCCTGAGGATTGGCGGGATGCGTGCATAGTGTCATTGTACAAAGGCAAAGGGGTTAAGAGTGAGTGCTCAAATTACAGAGGTATAAGTTTGTTGAGTATTCCTGGTAAATCATATGGGAGGGTATTGATTGAGAGGGTGAGGGCATGTACAGAGCATCAGATTGGGGAAGAGCAGTGTGGTTTCAGAAGTGTTAGAGGATGTGTGGATCAGGTGTTTGCTTTGTAAAATGTATGTGAGAAATACTTAGAAAAGCAAATGGATTTGTATGTAGCATTTATGGATCTGGAGAAGGCATATGATAGAGTTGATAGAGATGCTCTGTCGAAGGTATTAAGAATATCTGGTGTGGGAGGCAAGTTGTTAGAAAGTGAAAAGTTTTCATCGAGGATGTAAGGCATGTGTACGTGTAGGAAAAGAGGAAAGTGATTGGTTCTCAGTAAATGTAGGTTCGCGGCAGTGGTGTGTGATGTCTCCATGGTTGTTTAATTTGTTTATGGATGGGGTTGTTAGGGAGGTGAATGCAAGAGTTTTGGAAAGAGGGGCAAGTATGCAATCTGTTGTGGATGAGAGAGCTTGGGAAATGAGTCAGTTGTTGTTCGCTGATGATACAGCGCTGGTGGCTGATTCATGTGAGAAACTGCAGAAGCTGGTGACTGAGTTTGGTAAAGTGTATGAAGGAACAAAGTTGAGAGTAAATGAGAATAAGCGCAATGTTATCAGATACAGTAGGGTTGAGGGTCAAGTCAGTTGGGAAGAAAGATTGAATGGAGAAAAACTGGAGGAAGTGAAGAGTTTTAGATATCTGTGAGTGGATCTGGCAGCGGATAGAACCATGGAAGCGGAAGTGAGTCATAGGGTGGAGGAGGGGGCGAGAATTCTCGGAGCCTTGAAAAATGTGTGGAAGTCGAGAACATTATCTCGGACAGCAAAAATGTGTACGTTTGAAGGAATAGTGGTTCCAACAATGTTGCATGGTTCCGAGGCGTGGGCTATGGATAGAGTTGTGCGGAGGAGGGTGGATGTGCTGGAAATGAGATGTTTGCGGACAATATGCGGTGTTAGGTGGTTTGATCGAGTAAGTATTAATAGGGTAAGAGAGATGTGTGGTAACAAAAAGAGTGTGGTTGAGAGAGCAGAAGAGGGTGTTTTGAAATGGTTTGGACACATTGAGAGAATGAGTGAGGAAAGATTGACCAAGAGGATATATGTGTCAGAGGTGGAGGGAACGAGGAGAAGTGGGAGACCAAATTGGAGGTGGAAAGGTGGAGTGAAAAAGATTTTGAGTGATCGGTGCCTGAACATGCAGGAGGGTGAAAGGCGTGCAAGGAATAGAGTGAATTGGAACGATGTGGTATACCGGGGTCGACGTGCTGTCAATGGATTGAACCAAGGCATATGAAGAGTCTGGGGTAAACCTTGGAAAGTTGTGATGGGCCTGGATGTGGAAAGGGAGCTGTGGTTTCGGTGCATTATTTCATGACATCTTGAGACTGAGTGTGAACAAATTTGGCCTTTCTTGTCTTTCCTTGCGCTACGTCGCACATATGAGGGGAGAGGGGGTTGTTATTCCATATGTGGCGAGGTGGCGATGGGAATGAATAAAGGCAGACAGAATGAATTATGTATATATATATATATATATATATATATATATATATATATATATATATATATATATATATATATATATATATATATATATATTTTTTTTTTTTTTTTGCTTTGTCGCTGTCTCCCGCGTTTGCGAGGTAGCGCAATGAAACAGACGAAAGAAATGACCAATCCACCCCCATACACATGTATATACATACGTCCACACACGCAAATATACATACCTACACAGCTTTCTATGGTTTACCCCAGACGCTTCACATGCCCTGATTCAATCCACTGACAGCAAGTCGACCCCAGTATACCATATCGATCCAATTCACTCTATACCTTGCCCGCCTTTCACCCTCCTGCATGTTCAGGCCTCGATCACACAAAATCTTTTTCACTGCATCTTTCCAACTCCAAATTGGTCTCCCACTTCTCCTCGTTCCCTCCACCTCCGACACATATATCCTCTTGGTCAATCTTTCCTCACTCATTCTCTCCATGTGCCCAAACCATTTCAAAACACACTCTTCTGCTCTCTCAACCACGCTCTTTTTATTTCCACACATCTCTCTTACCCTTACGTTACTTAATCGATCAAACCATCTCACACTACACATTGTCCTCAAACATCTCATTTCCAGCACATCCATCCTCCTGCGCACAACTCTATCCATAGCCCACGCCTCGCAACCATAAAACATTCTTGGAACCACTATTCCTTCAAACATACCCATTTATGCTTTCCGAGATAATGTTCTCGAATTCAACACATTCTTCAAGGCTCCCAGGTTTTTCGCCCCCTCCCCCACCCGATGATCCACTTCCGCTTCCATGGTTCCATCCGCTGCCAGATCCACTCCCAGATATCTAAAACACTTTACTTCCTCCAGTTTTCTCCATGGAGGAAGTGAAGTGTTTTAGATATCTAGGAGATATATATATATATATATATATATATATATATATATATATATATATATATATATATATATATATATATATATATATATATATGTCTGTGTGTGTATATATATGCATACATTGAGATGTATAGGTATGTATGTTTGAGTGTGTGGACGTGTATGATTAAGGAAGGCTGTGGCTACGACGGGTTTTTGGGATGGTTGCATATACTTGTCTTAATGGATGAAACTGTACTATTATCTACATCTAAACATTCAATGATTTGTAAACTCAAGATGCTCAGTAGGTTTTGTACAACACATGGAATGAAGATGAATAACAGCAAAATTAAGTTCTTCGTTATAAATGGCACTTAGGATGACAAACAACAGATGGTGGTTGACGATATAGTGGTTGAGGCTTGTGAGCCGTACGTATACCTGGGCAGTCCCTTCACTGCCGATGGCTCTCCCTCCACAGCAGTAAAGGTACACGCAGAAAGTAAGATATGCCATGTCATTAAATCTATTGCTTTTGCAAACAAGAACAATGATATTCCATTTTACGTCAAGCGAAAAGTTTTTGAAGCGGCGTTAATATCTTCCTTGTTGTACGGCTGTGAATCGTGGCTCATTGGTGACATAAAACCAGTCAATCAATTATACATGTGTTGCATTAAGCAGTTGTTAGGGGTGAGAAGGACAACATGTAATGATCTGTGTTTATTTGAGTTAGGATACCTTACTCTACGTGCACTTATTTTAAGCAAACAACGTAAATTTTTCTCGATCAAGTGGAGGGAGAGACGCTCAATGGAAGATGACCCTTTAGCTCATTCGATCAGTACAATACTTACTTATAATCACAACACGTATCGCTATATCCATGACTTACTGGAAAACGAGGTAGATGATGTACAAATTGCTCTGATGGATTTGAAACAAAAATCGTTAAACTCATCGTCAAAGAGAACTCAACTTTATTGTTCCCTAAATCTAAGTCTTGTAACACATGACATATATAAATGGAAGACAGATGTAAGAGAGACAGAGCGAATGTCACGGTCTAGGTTGCGTTTAAGCGCTCACTCCCTCGCTGTGGAGGAAGGGCGTTGGAACAGGCGAGAGAGGGGCAGTTTACCATTGGAGGAGCGGCTTTGTATGTGTGGAAATATTCAAAACAAGAAACATGTTATAGAACAGTCCGCAATGTCTACCTAGCTAAGACAGCAGTTCGGTATTACTACCATGCAAGACTTCTTTGTAAATAGGATGGATGATAAAACTGTATGCCATGCTATTCATGAAATTTTGAACCTATATGCCTAATTGTGTCAAAATATGCCAGCTACTATGTTTCTCTTATGTATTGTATTGGGTGTCTTATGTTTAAGTCATTATATAATAAGTATTTTTCATTTGGACCATTATTAACGTTTTATGTTATGGTGATGATGGTTTCCTTTGGTTTCGGTATTTTTTAGAAATTTGTGACATGTGATTCTGTGGTCAATAAATAATCTAAATGATCTAAATAATCTAATCTATATACATGTGTATGTGGGTGGGTTGGGCCATACTTTCGTCTGTTTCCTTGCGCTACCTCGCTAGCGCGGGAGACAGCGACAAATCAAAATAAAGCAAAATAAACATATATATATATATATATATATATATACATATATATATATATATATATATATATATATATATATATATATATATATATATATATAAGTAGGAGAGATGGCAAGAGAGCTTTATTGGATTACGTGTTAATTGATAGACGCATGAAAGAGAGACTTTTGGATGTTAATGTGCTGAGAGGTGCAAGTGGAACGATGTCTAATCATTATCTTGTGGAAGCGAAGGTGAAGATTTGTGGGGGTTTTCAGAAAAGAAGAGAGAATGTTGGGGTGAAGAGAGTGGTGAGAGTAAGTGAGCTTGCGAAGGAGACTTGTGTGAGGAAGCACCAGGAGAGATTGAGTACAGAATGGAAAAAGGTGAGAACAAAGGAGGTAAGGGGAGTGGGGGAGGAATGGGATGTATTTAGGGAAAAAGTGATGGCTTGCGCAAAAGATGCTTGTGGCATGAGAAGCGTGGGAGGTGGGTTGATTAGAAAAGGTAGTGAGGGGTGGGATGAAGAAGTAAGATTATTAGTGAAAGAGAAGAGAGAGGCATTTGGACGATTTTTGCAGGGAAAAAATGCAAATGAGTGGGAGAGGTATAAAAGAGAGAGGCAGGAGGTCAAGAGAAAGGTGCAAGAGGTGAAAAAAGAGGGAAAATGAGAGTTGGGGTGAGAGAGTATCAATAAATTTCAGGGAGAATAAAAAGATGTTTTGGAAGGAGGTAAATAAAGTGCGTAAGACAAGGGAGCAAATGGGAACTTCAGTGAAGGGGGCTAATAGGGAGGTGATAACAGGTAGTGGTGATGTGAGAAGGAGATGGAGTGAGTATTTTGAAGGTTTGTTGAATGTGTTTAATGATAGAGTGGCAGATATAGGGTGTTTTCGTCGAGGTGGTGTGCAAAGTGAGAGGGTTAGGGAAAATGATTTGGTAAATAGAGAAGAGGTAGTAAAAGCTTTACGGAAGATGAAAGCCGGCAAGGCAGCTGGTTTGGATGGTATTGCAGTGGAATTTATTAAAAAAGGGGGTGACTGTATTATTGACTGGTTGGTTGGGTTATTTAATGTATGTATGATTCATGGTGAGGTGGCTGAGGATTGGCGGAATGCTTGCATAGTCCCATTGTACAGAGGCAAAGGGGTTAAGAGTGAGTGCTCAAATTACAGAGGTATAAGTTTGTTGAGTATTCCTGGTAAATTATATGGGAGGGTATTGATTGAGAGGCTGAAGGCATGTACAGAGCATCAGATTCTGGAAGAGCAGTGTGGTTTCAGAAGTGGTAGAGGATGTGTGGATCAGGTGTTTGCTTTCAAGAATGTATGTGAGAAATACTTAGAAAAACAAATGGATTTATATGTAGCATTTATGGATCTGGAGAAGGCTTATGATAGAGTTGATAGAGATGCTTTGTGGAAGGTTTTAAGAAAAATTGGTGTGGGAGGAAAGTTGTTAGAAGCAGTAAAAAGTTTTTATCGAGGATGTAAGGCATTTGTACCTGTAGGAAGAGATGAAAGTGATTGGTTCTCAGTGAATGTACTTTTGCGGCAGGGGTGTGTGATGTCTCCATGTTTGTTTAATTTGTTTATGGATGGGTTGTTAGGGAGGTGAATGCAAGAGTTTTGGAAAAAGGCGCAAGTATGCAGTCTGGTGTGGATGAGAGAGCTTGGAAAGTGAGTCAGTTGTTGTTTGCTGATGATACAGCGCTGGTGGCTGATTCATGTGAGAAACTACAGAAGCCGGTGACTGAGTTTGGTAAAGTGTGTGAAAGAAGAAAGTTAAGAGTAAATGTGAATAAGAGCAAGGTTATTAGGTACAGTAGGGTTTAGGGTCAAGTCAATTGGGAGGTAAGTTTGAATAGAGAAAAACTGGAGGAAGTAAAGTGTTTTAGATATCTGGGAGTGGATCTGGCAGCGGATGGAACCATGGAAGCGGAAGTGAATCATAGGGTGGGGGAGGGAGCGAAAATTCTGGGAAACTTGCAGAATGTTTGGAAGTTGAGAGCATTGTCTCGGAAAGCAAAAATGGGTATGTTTGAAGGAATAGTGGTTCCAACAATGTTGTATGGTTGAGAGGCGTGGGCTATGGATGTGCTGGAAATGAGATGTTTGAGGACAATATATAGTGTGAGGGGGTTTGATCGAGTAAGTACAGCACATCCATCCTCCTGCGCACAACTCTATCCATAGCCCACGCCTCGCAACCATACAGCATTGTTGGAACCACTATTCCTTCAAACATACCCATTTTTGCTTTCCGAGATAATGTTCTCGACTTCCACACATATATATATATATATATATATATATATATATATATATATATATATATATATATATATATATATATATATATATATATATATATATATATATATATATATATATATATATATATATATATATATATATATATATATACATATATATATATATATATATATATATATATATATATATATATATATATATATATATATATATATATATATATATATATATATATATATATACTTCCCACGTATTCCCTGCGTGTCGTAGAAGGCGACTAAAAGGGGAGGGAGCGGGTGGCTGGAAATCCTCCCCTCTCGTTTTTTTTTTAATTTTCCAAAAGAAGGAACAGAGAAGGGGGCCAGGTGAGGATATTCCCTCTAAGGCCCAGTCCTCTGTTCTTAACGCTACCTCGCTAATGCGGGAAATGGCGAATAGTATGAAAGAAGAAAAGAAAATATATATATATATATATATATATATATATATATATATATATATATATATATATATATATATATATATATATATATATATATATATATATATATATATATATATATATATATATATATATATATATATATATATATATATATATATATATATTCCTATGAATCCACGGGGAAAATGAGACACAAAAAGTTACCAAGTGCACTTTCGTGCAATAATCACATCTTCAGGGGTGACACAAGAGAGAAATATAACAGTCAGTTGATATACATCAAGAGACGAATCTAGGACGCCATTTCGCGAACACGTGATTTCTTTTTTTTTTTCCCCAATGAAGGGACAGAGAAGGGGGCCAAATGAGGACATTCTCTCAAAGGCCCAGTCCCCTGTTCTTAACGCTAAATTGCAAACGCGGGAAATGGCGAATAGTATGAAAGATATATATATATATATATATATATATATATATATATATATATATATATATATATATATATATATATATATATATATATATATATATATATATATATATATATATATATATATATATATATATATATATATATATATATAGGGGATTATATATATAGGGATAGGGGATTAAGAATACTTCCCACGTATTCCCTGCGTGTCGTAGAAGGCGACTAAAAGGGGAGGGAGCGGGAGGCTGGAAATCCTCCCCTCTCATTTTTTTTTAATTTTCCAAAAGAAGGAACAGAGGGGGGCCAGGTGAGGATATTCCACAAAGGCCCCGTCCTCTGTTCATAACGCTACCTCGCTAACGCGGGAAATGGCGAATAGTTTAAAAGAAAAAGAAATATATATATATATATATATATATATATATATATATATATATATATATATATATATATATATATATATATATATATATATATATATATATATATATATATATATCCTCACTCATTCTCTCCATGTGCCCAAACCATTTCAAAACACCCTCTTCTGCTCTCTCAACCACGCTCTTTTTATTTCCACACATCTTTCTTACCCTGACATTACTTACTCGATCAAACCACCTCACACCACACATTGTCCTCAAACATCTCATTTCCAGCACATCCATCCTCCTGCGCACAACTCTATCCATAGCCCACGACTCGCAACCATACAAGATTGTTGGAACCACTATTCCTTCAAACATACCCATTTTTGCTTTCGGAGATAATGTTCTCGACTTCCACGCATTCTTCAAGGCTCCCAGGATTCTCGTCCCCTACCCCACCCTATGATATACTTACGCTTCCATGGTTCCATCCGCTGCCAGATCCACTCCCAGATATCAAAAATACTTTACCTCCTCCAGTTTTTCTCCATTCAAACTTACCTCCCAATTGACTTGACCCTCAACCCTACTGTACCTAATAACCTTTCTCTTATTCGTATTTACTCTTAACTTTCTTCTTTCGCACACTTTACCAAACTCAGTCACCAGGTTCTGCAGTTTCTCACATGAATCAGCCACCAAGGTATATGTGTCGGAGGTGGAGGGAACGAGGAGAAGTGGGAGACCAAATTGGAGGTGAAAAGATGGAGTGAAAAAGATTTTGAGTGATTGGGTCTGAACATGGAGGAGGGTGAAAGGCGGGCAAGGAATAGAGTGAATTGGATCGATGTGGTATACCGGGGTTGACGTGCTGTCATTTGATTGAATCAGGGCATGTGAAGCGTCTGGGGTAAACCATGGAAAGTTCTGTGGGGCCTGGATGTGGAAAGGGAGCTATGGTTTCGTGCATTATTGCATGACAGCTGGAGACTGAGTGTGAGCGAATGGGGCCTTTGTTGTCTTTTGCTGGCTCTACCTCGCGCACATGAGTGGGGAGGGGGACGTTATTCCATGTGTGGCGGGGTGGCGATGGGGGTGAGTAGGGCCAGACAGTGTGAATTGTGTGCATGTGTGTATATGTGTGTGTCTGTGTGTATATATATGTGTGTGCGTTGGGATGTGTGCGTGCGTATGTTTGCGTGTGTGGACGGGTGTGTCTGTGCATGTGTGTGGGGGTGGGTTGGGGTCATTTCTTTCGTCTATTCCGTTGCGCTACCTCGCAAGCGCGGGAGACAGCGAAAAAGTAAAATAGAATAATTTCTTTTTTTTTTCTTTTTGCTTTGTCGCTGTCTCCCGCGTTTGCGAGGTAGCGCAAGGAAACAGACGAAAGAAATGGCCCAACCCACCCCTATACACATGTATATACATACGTCCACACACGCAAATATACATACCTACACAGCTTTCCATGGTTTACCCCAGACGCTTCACATGCCCTGATTCAATCCACTGACAGCACGTCAACCACGGTATACCACATCGGTCCAATTCACTCTATTCCTTGCCCTAATTTCACCCTCCTGCATGTTCAGGCCCCGATCACACAAAATCTTTTTCACTACATCTTTCCACCTCCAATTTGGTCTCCCACTTCTCCTCGTTCCCTTCACCTCCGACACATATATCCTCTTGGTCAATCTTTCCTCACTCATTCTCTCCATGTGCCCAAACCATTTCAAAACACCCTCTTCTGCTCTCTCAACCGCGCTCTTTTTATTTCCACACATCTCTCTTACCCTTACGTTACTTACTCGATCAAACCACCTCACACCACACATTGTCCTCAAACATCTCATTTCCAGCACATCCATCCTCCTGCGCACAACTCTATCCATAGCCCAAGCCTCGCAACCATACAACATTGTTGGAACCACTATTCTTTCAAACATACCCATTTTTGCTTTCCGAGATAATGTTCTCGACTTCCACACATTCTTCAAGGCTCCCAGGATTTTCGCCCCCTCCCCCACACTATGATCCACTTCCGCTACCATGGTTCCATCCGCTGCCAGATCCACTCCCAGATATCTAAAACACTTTACTTCCTCCAGTTTTTCTCCATTCAAACTTACCTCCCAATTGACTTGACCCTCAACCCTATAGTACCTAATTTCCTTGCTCTTATTCACATTTACTCTTAACTTTCTTCTTTCACACACATTACCAAACTCAGTCACCAGCTTCTGCAGTTTCTCACATGAATCAGCCACGAGCGCTGTATCATCAGTGAACAACAACTGACTCACTTCCCAAGCTCTCTCATCCCCAACAGACTTCATCCTTGCCCGTCTTTCCAAAACTCTTGCATTCACCTCCCTAACAACCCCACCCATAAACAAATTAAACAACCATGGAGACATCACACACCCCTGCCGCAAACCTACATTCACTGAGAACCAATCACTTTCCTCTCTTCCTACACGTACACATGCATTACATCCTCGATGAAAACTTTTCACTGTTTCTAACAACTTGCCTCCCACACCATATATTCTTAATACCTTGCACAGAGCATCTCTATCAACTCTATCATATGCCTTCTCCAGATCCATAAATGCTACATACAAATTAATTTGTTTTTCTAAGTATTTCTCACATACATTCTTCAAAGCAAACACCTGATCCTCACATCCTCTACCACTTCTGAAACCACACTGCTCTTCCCCAGTGTGATGCTCTGTACATGCCTTCACCCTCTCAATCAATACCGTCCCATATAATTTACCAGGAATACTCAACAAACTTATATCTCTGTAATTTGAGCACCCACTCTTCTCCCCTTTGCCTTTGTACAATGGCACTACGCACGCATTCCGCCAATCCTCAGGCACCTCACTATGAGTCATACATACATTAAATAACCTTACCAACCAGTCAATGATAAAGTCACCCCCATTTTCAATAAATTCCACTGCAATATCATCCAAACCTGCTGCCTTGCCGGCTTTCATCTTCCGCAAAGCTTTTACTACCTCTTCTCTATTTTACAAATCATTTTCCCTAACCCTCTCACTCTGCATACCACCTCGACTAAAACACCCTATATCTGCAACTCTATAATCAAACACATTCAACAAACCTTCAAAATACTCACTCCATCGCCTTCTCACATCACCACTACTTGTCATCACCTCCCCATTTGCGCCCTTCACTTAAGTTCCCATTTGCTCCCTTGTCTTACGCACTTTATTTACCTCCTTCCAGAACATCTTTTTATTTTCCCTAAAATTTAATGATACTCTCTCACCCCAACTCTCATTTGCCCTCTTTTTCACCTCTTGCACCTTTCTCTTTACCTCCTGTCTCTTTCTTTTATACATCTCCCACTCAATTGCATTTTTTCCCTGCAAAAATCGTCCAAATGCCTCTCTCTTCTCTTTCACTAATAATCTTACTTCTTCATCTCACCACTTACCACCCTTTCTAATCAACCCACCTCCCACTCTTCTCATGCCACAAGCATCTGTTGCGCAATCCATCACTGATTCCCTAAATGCATCACATTCCTCCCCCACTCCCCTTACTTCCATTGTTCTCACCTTTTTCCATTCTGTACTCAGTCTCTCCTGGTACTTCCTCACACAAGTCTCCTTCCCTAGCTCACTTACTCTCACCACCCTCTTCACCCCAACATTCACTCTTCTTTTCTGAATACCCATACAAATCTTCACCTTAGCCTCCACAAGATAATGATCAGACATCCCTCCAGTTGCACCTCTAAGCACATTAACATCCAAAAGTCTCTCTTTCGCACGCCTGTCAATTAACACGTGATCCAATAACGCTCTCTGGCCATCTCTCCAACTTGCATTCGTATACTTATGTATATCTCGCTTTTTAAACCAGGTATTCCCAATCATCAGTCCTTTTTCAGCACATAAATCTACAAGCTCTTCACCATTTCCATTTACAACACTGAACACTCCATTCATACCAATTATTCCCTCAACTACCACATTAATCACCTTTGCATTCAAATCACCCATCACTATAACCCGGTCTCGTGCATCAAAACCACTAACACACTCATTCAGCTGCTCCCAAAACACTTGCCTCTCATGATCTTTCTTCTCATGCCCAGGTGCATATGCACCAATAATCACCCATCTCTCTCCATCAACTTTCAGTTTTACCCATATTAATCGAGAAATTACTTTCTTAAATTCTATCACATACTCCCACAACTCGTGTTTCAGGAGTACTGCTACTCCTTCCCCTGCTCTTGTCCTCTCACTAACCCCTGACTTTACTCCCAAGACATTCCCAAACCACTCTTTCCCTTTACCCTTGAGCTTCGTTTCACGCAGAGCCAAAACATCCAGGTTCCTTTCCTCAACCATACTACCTATCTCTCCTTTTTTCACATCTTGGTTACATCCACACACATTTGGACACCCCAGTCTGAGCCTTCGAGGAGGATGAGCACTCCCCGCGTGACTCCTTCTTCTAGTTTCCCATTTTAGAAAGTTAAAAAACAAGGAGGGGAGGACTTCTGGCCCCCACCAACATTCACTCTTCTTTTCTGAAAACCCATACAAATCTTCACCTTAGCCTCCACAAGATAATGATCAGACATCCCTCCAGTTGCACCTCTCAGCACATTAACATCGAAAAGTCTCTCTTTCGCGCGCCTGTCAATTAACACGTAATCCAATAACGCTCTCTGGCCATCTCTCCAACTTACATTCGTATCCTTATGTATATCTCGCTTTTTAAACCAGGTATTCCCAAGCACCAGTCCTTTTTCAGCACATAAATCTACAAGCTCTTCACCATTTCCATTTACAACACCTAACACCACATGTATACCAATTATTCCCTCAACTGCCACATTAATCACTTTTGCATTCAAATCACCCATCACTATAACCCGGTCTCGAGCATCAAAACCACTAACACACTCATTCAGCTGCTCCCAAAACACTTGCCTCTCATGATCTTTCTTCTCATGCCCAGGTGCATATGCACCAATAATCACCCATCTCTCTCCATCAACTTTCAGTTTTACCCATATTAATCGAGAAATTACTTTCTTAAATTCTATCACATACTCCCACAACTCGTGTTTCAGGAGTACTGCTACTCCTTCCCCTGCTTTTGTCCTCTCACTAACCACTGACTTTACTCCTAAGACATTCCCAAACCACTCTTCCCCTTTACCCTTGAGCTTCGTTTCACTCAGAGCCAAAACATCCAGGTTCCTTTCCTCAAACATACTACCTATCTCTCCTTTTTTCACATCTTGGTTACATCCACACACATTTAGACACCCCAGTCTGAGCCTTCGAGGAGGATGAGCACTCCCCGCATGACTCCTTCTTCTAGTTTCCCATTTTAGAAACTTAAAAAACAAGGAGGGGATGATTTCTGGCCCCCCCCCCAACATTCACTCTTCTTTTCTGAAAACCCATACAAATCTTCACCTTAGCCTCCACAAGATAATGATCAGACATCCCTCCAGTTGCACCTCTCAGCACATTAACATCGAAAAGTCTCTCTTTCGCGCGCCTGTCAATTAACACGTAATCCAATAACGCTCTCTGGCCATCTCTCCAACTTACATTCGTATCCTTATGTATATCTCGTTTTTTAAACCAGGTATTCCCAATCATCAGTCCTTTTTCAGCACATAAATCTACAAGCTCTTCACCATTTCCATTTACAACACTGAACACCCCATGTATACCAATTATTCCCTCAACTGCCACATTAATCACCTTTGCATTCAAATCACCCATCACTATAACCCGGTCTCGTGCATCAAAACCACTAACACACTCATTCAGCTGCTCCCAAAACACTTGCCTCTCATGATCTTTCTTCTCATGCCCAGGTGCATATGCACCAATAATCACCCATCTCTCTCCATCAACTTTCAGTTTTACCCATATTAATCGAGAAATTACTTTCTTAAATTCTATCACATACTCCCACAACTCGTGTTTCAGGAGTACTGCTACTCCTTCCCCTGCTTTTGTCCTCTCACTAACCACTGACTTTACTCCTAAGACATTCCCAAACCACTCTTCCCCTTTACCCTTGAGCTTCGTTTCACTCAGAGCCAAAACATCCAGGTTCCTTTCCTCAAACATACTACCTATCTCTCCTTTTTTCACATCTTGGTTACATCCACACACATTTAGACACCCCAGTCTGAGCCTTCGAGGAGGATGAGCACTCCCCGCCTGACTCCTTCTTCTAGTTTCCCATTTTAGAAAGTTAAAAAACAAGGAGGGGAGGATTTCTGTCCCCCCACTCCCGTCTCCTCTAGTCGGTTTCTACGACACGTGAGGAATGCGTGGGAAGTATTCTTTCTTCTCTAACCTCAGGGATAATATATATATATATATATATATATATATATATATATATATATATATATATATATATATATTATATATATATATATAATATATATATATATATATATATGATATAATATATATATATATATATATATATATATATATATATATATATATATATATATATATATATATATATATATATATATATATATATATATATATATATATACATATATATATATATATATTTTTTTTTTTTCATACTATTCGCCATTTCCCGCGATAGCGAGGTAGCGTTAAGAACAGAGGACTGGGCCTTTGAGGGAATATCCTCACCTGGCCCTCTTCTCTGTTCCTTCTTTTGGAAAATAAAAAAAAAAAAAACGAGAGGGGAGGATTTCCAGCCCCCCGTTCCCTTCCCTTTTAGTCGCCTTCTACGACATGCAGGGAATACGTAGGAAGTATTCTTTCTCCCCTATCCCCTGGGATATATGTATATATATATATATATATATATATATATATATATATATATATATACATATATATATATATATATATATATATATATATATATATATATATATATATATATATATATGAAAAATATAAGAAATAGTTTAGAAAAGTGAAACTTCTAGCTGGAAATGAAATATAAAATGAACGTCACATAATGGTTCAACCTCTGGCTATGGAAAAGGGAAATGTATAATATATTTACACAAATGTCAATGGTAGTTTTCCATAATTTAACCACTGTATCAAATTGCCTGGTCCACTTCTTCTCTTATCATGAAACTGGAATATTGGCTTACGATGTTTCTCAATTGTCTTCACTACACAAAGTACAATCATATCTTGGATACATGAGGGTAGGTAGTTGGTCATCCGCCATAATAAAGTCTTGAAAGACCAAAAGTTTATCTGGACCTCAAGTTTTCCAGTACATTCATGAAAAACGCCTTTTTGCTTTCCATCTCTATCACTTTGAAAAAAAACGTTCCGTTTGTTCACATTTCGATGAAAGAATAAGCTTCAATGTCTAAGCTACATTGTTTTCCAGTTTCACTATTTTCTTGTCAGAGCTCCATGTATGAAAACTATCACTCCAGTAACACAACTATAAACATTTACCTCCCCTTTAAAAAAGTTCTGGGGAACTCTGTCTCGATACACTGCGGGTCACTCTAACACTTGGCGAGGTTTGTGTTGCAATGGTTCTTAATTTTAATCAAGTGGTTTGAGGGATGGAACTACATACAAAAACTCGTCAAGGAAAATACGTTCAGGGAATTGACGTCCAAGCGACACCGAACATGTAGCACTTTGTCCCAGTTTTTTCTTCCGCTTTAACATCACTTTTAGCCGGAGTTGTGGTGTGGATAACCAAGGGAAAGGCGGGTACGCTGTATTCAGCTGACTAGCTGTCAGACGATCATATATATATATATATATATATATATATATATATATATATATATATATATATATATATATATATATTTTTTTTTTTTTTTGCTTTGTCGCTGTCTCCCGCGTTTGCGAGGTAGCACAAGGAAACAGACGAAAGAAATGGCCCAACCCACCCCCATACACATGTATATACATACGTCCACACACGCAAATATACATACCTACACAGCCCTCCATGGTTTACCCCAGACGCTTCACATGCCCCGATTCAATCCACTGACAGCACGTCAACCTCGGTATACCACATCGCTCCAATTCACTCTATTCCTTGCCCTCCTTTCACCCTCCTGCATGTTCAGGCCCCGATCACACAAAATCTTTTTCACTTCATCTTTCCACCTCCAATTTGGTCTCCCTCTTCTCCTCGTTCCCTCCACCTCCGACACATATATCCTCTTGGTCAATCTTTCCTCACTCATTCTCTCCATGTGCCCAAACCATTTCAAAACACCCTCTTCTCCTCTCTCAACCACGCTCTTTTTATTTCCACACATCTCTCTTACCCTTACGTTACTTACTCGATCAAACCACCTCACACCACACATTGTCCTCAAACATTTCATTTCCAGCACATCCATCCTCCTGCGCACAACTCTATCCATAGCCCACGCCTCGCAACCATACAACATTGTTGGAAACACTATTCCTTCAAACATACCCATTTTTCCTTTCCGAGATAATGATCTCGACTTCCACACATTCTTCAAGGCTCCCAGAATTTTCGCCCCCTCCCCCACCCTATGATCCACTTCCGCTTCCATGGTTCCATCCGCTGCCAGATCCACTCCCAGATATCTAAAACACTTCACTTCCTCCAGTTTTTCTCCATTGAAACTCACCTCCCAATTGACTTGACCCTCAACCCTACTATACCTAATAACCTTGCTCTTATTCACATTTACTCTTAACTTTCTTCTTTCACACACTTTACCAAACTCAGTCACCAGCTTCTGCAGTTTCTCACATGAATCAGACACAAGCGCTGTATCATCAGCGAACAACAACTGACTCACTTCCCAAGCTCTCTCATCCCCAACAGACTTCATACTTGCCCCTCTTTCCAAAACTCTTCCATTCACCTCCCTAACAACCCCATCCATAAACAAATTAAACAACCATGGAGACATCACACACCCCTGCCGCAAACCTACATTCACTGAGAACCAATCACTTTCCTCTCTTCCTACACGTACACATGCCTTACATCCTCGATAAAAACTTTTCACTGCTTCTAACAACTTGCCTCCCACACCATATATTCTTAATACCTTCCACAGAGCATCTCTATCAACTCTATCATATGCCTTCTCCAGATCCATAAATGCTACATACAAATCCATTTGCTTTTCTAAGTATTTCTCACATACATTCTTCAAAGCAAACACCTGATCCACACATCCTCTACCACTTCTGAAACAACACTTCTCTTCCCCAATCTGATGCTCTGTACATGCCTTCACCCTCTCAATCAGTACCCTCCTATATAATTTACCAGGAATACTCAACAAACTTATACCTCTGTAATTTGAGCACTCACTCTTATCCCCTTTGCCT
The DNA here is from genome assembly GCF_036320965.1 of Panulirus ornatus. NCBI lineage: Eukaryota > Metazoa > Arthropoda > Malacostraca > Decapoda > Palinuridae > Panulirus > Panulirus ornatus. The sequence goes on along the minus strand of NC_092243.1, from coordinate 21,815,494 downwards.
TTGTACAATGGCACTATGCACGCATTCCGCCAATCCTCAGGCACCTCACCATGAGTCATACATACATTAAATAACCTTACCAACCAGTCAACAATACAGTCACCCCCTTTTTTAATAAATTCCACTGCAAGACCATCCAAACCTGCTGCCTTGCCGGCTTTCATCTTCCGCAAAGCTTTTACTACCTCTTCTCTGTTTACCAAATTATTTTCCCTAACCCTCTCACTTTGCACACCACCTCGACCAAAACACCCTATATCTGCCACTCTATCATCAAACACATTCAACAAACCTTCAAAATACTCACTCCATCTCCTTCTCACATCACCACTACTTGTTATCACCTCCCCATTTGCGCTCTTCACTGAAGTTCCCATTTGCTCCCTTGTCTTACGCACCTTATTTACCTCCTTCCAGAACATCTTTTTATTCTCCCTAAAATTTAATGATACTCTCTCACCTCAACTCTCATTTGCCCTTTTTTTCACCTCTTGCACCTTTCTCTTAACCTCCTGTCTCTTTCTTTTATACGTCTCCCACTCAACTGCATTTTTTCCCTGCAAAAATCGTCCAAATGCCTCTCTCTTCTCTTTCACTAATACTCTTACTTCTTCATCCCACCACTCACTACTAATCAACCCACCTCCCACTCTTCTCATGCCACAAGCATCTTTTGCGCAATCCAACACTGATTCCCTAAATACATCCCATTCCTCCCCCACTCCCCTTACTTCCATTGTTCTCACCTTTTTCCATTCTGTACTCAGTCTCTCCTGGTACTTCCTCACACAAGTCTCCTTCCCAAGCTCACTTACTCTCACCACCCTCTTCACCCCAACATTCACTCTTCTTTTCTGAAAACCCATACAAATCTTCACCTTAGCCTCAACAAGATAATGATCAGACATTCCTCCAGTTGCACCTCTCAGCACATTAACATCCAAAAGTCTCTCTTTCGCGCGCCTGTCAATTAACACGTAATCCAATAACGCTCTCTGGCCATCTCTCCTACTTACATAAGTATACTTATGTATATCTCGCTTTTTAAACCGGGTATTCCCAATCATCAGTCCTTTTTCAGCACATAAATCTACAAGCTCTTCACCATTTCCATTTACAACACTGAACACCCCATGTGCACCAATTATTCCCTCAACTGCCACATTACTCACCTTTGCATTCAAATCACCCATCACTATAACCCGGTCTCGTGCATCAAAACCACTAACACACTCATTCAGCTGCTCCCAAAACACTCTCCTCTCATGATCTTTCTTCTCATGCCCAGGTGCATATGCACCAATAATCACCCATCTCTCTCCATCTACTTTCAGTTTTACCCATATTAATCGAGAATTTACTTTCTTACATTCTATCACGTACTCCCACAACTCCTGTTTCAGGAGTACTGCTACTCCTTCCCTTGCTCTTGTCCTCTCACTAACCCCTGACTTTACTCCCAAGACATTCCCAAACCACTCATCCCCTTCACCCTTGAGCTTCGTTTCACTCAGAGCCAAAACATCCAGGTTCCTTTCCTCAAACATACTACCTATCTCTCCTTTTTTCACATCTTGGTAACATCCACACACATTTAGGCACCCCAATCTGAGCCTTCGAGGAGTATAAGCACTCCCCGCGCGTGACTCCTTCTTCTGTTTCCCATTTCAAAAAGTTAAAAAAATACAAGGAGGGGAGGATTTCTGGCCCCCCGCTCCCGTCCCCTCTATTCGCTTTCTACGACACGCGAGGAACGCGTGGGAAGTATTCTTTCACCCCTATCCCCAGGGAAAATATACATATATATACATACACATACACACACATACACACACACACGCACATATACACACACACACACACATACATATATATACATATGAAAAATGTAAGAAACAATTTAGAAAACTGAAACTTCTAGCTTGAAATGAAAAGAAAAAAATGAACGTCACATAATGGTTCAACCTCTGGCTATGGAAAAAGGAAATGTTTAATTTATTTACACAAAAGTCAATATATATATATATATATATATATATATATATATATATATATATATATATATATATATATATATATATATATATATGTATATATATATGTATATCTTTTTTTTTTTGTCGCTGTCTCCCGCGTTTGCGAGGTAGCGCAAGGAAACAGACGAAAGAAATGGCCCAACCCACCCCCATACACATGTATATACATACGTCCACACACGCAAATATACATACCTACACAGCTTTCCATGGTTTACCCCAGACGCTTCACATGCCTTGATTCAATCCACTGACAGCACGTCAACCCCGGTATACCACATTGCTCAAATTCACTCTGTTCCTTGCCCTCCTGTTGCATGTTCAGGCCCCGATCACACAAAATCTTTTTCACTCCATCTTTCCACCTCCAATATGGTTTCCCTCTTCTCCTCGTTCCCTCCACCTCCGACACATATATCCTCTTGGTCAATCTTTCCTCACTCATTCTCTCCATGTGCCCAAACCATTTCAAAACACCCTCTTCTGCTCTCTCAACCACGCTGTTTTTATTTCCACACATCTCTCTTACCCTTACGTTACTTACTCGATCAAACCACCTCACACCACACATTGTCCTCAAACATCTCATTTCCAGCACATCCATCCTCCTGCGCACAACTCTATCCATAGCCCATATATATATATATATATATATATATATATATATATATATATATATATATATATATATATATATATATATATATATATATATATATATATATATATATAGACCCCGTTGCTCACTATTGTGAGACGAAGGGTATTCGAGTACTTAGTATTCGAATAGTTGTTTCCTATTAGCCAGGCCCATAGCCTAGCGGTTACATGCCTGCCTCTTGCACAGGGGTCCCGGGTTCGATCCTGGCTGTTGGAGGTTTGTATGATATATATATATATATATGTATATGATATAATATATAATATATACATATGATATATATATATATATATATATATATATATATATATATATATATATATATATTTCTTTCTTTTTCTTTCAAACTATTTGCCATTTCCCGTATTAGCGAGGTAGCGTTAAGAACAGAGAACTGGGCCTTTGAGGGAATATCCTCACCTGGCCCCCTTCTCTGTTCCTTCTTTTGGAAAATTGAAAAAAAAAAAAAAAAAAACAAGAGGAGAGGATTTCCAGCCCCCGCTCCCTCCCCTTTTAGTCGCCTTCTACGACACGCAGGGAATACGTGGGAAGTATTCTTTCTTCCCTATCCCCAGGGATATATAAATCAATAAAATGAAGACAACTATAAAATACCCTCAAAAAGAACTGGTCAATACATCATACACTGAAATATCATTTCCAATTATAATTAAGTTTTCTTCATGTATCAATAAGTCATCAAAATAATTTCATGATGTATAACTTCACTTTCCTTAAAACAGACATTAGCACAATAAGATCAAGTTAATGTAAAAAAAAAAAAAAGGTAAGTATAAAAGTCTTGCAGCAGCTGGCTTACACACCCCATTAGCAAGGCTGTCAATACTTGAATGTAAGGTGAATACAAATGATGAACCGATGGATACATGCAAAGCAAGTGTACCTATAATGAAAAAAAAAAAGATGCATCAAAGTGCAATTGCTACCTTTTTACGTGGGATAACAAGTATGATTCAAAATTACCAAACAAGGTGCTATCTCTTGTAATGTTATTTGTTTCTGCTATATTTGTAGTTCTTTGCTCTCACTTTTTTGTAAAAAAAAAAAAATATATATATATATATATATATATATATACATATATATATATATATATATATATATATACATATATATATATATATATATATATATATATATATATATATATATATATATATATATATATATATATATATATATATATATATATATATATATATTTTTTTTTTTTTTTTTTTTATACTTTGTCACTGTCCCCGCGTTTACGAGGTAGCGCAAGGAAACAGACGAAAGAAATGGCCCAACCCTCCCCATACACATGTATATTCATACGTCCACACGCGCAAATATACATACCTACACAGCTTTCCATGGTTTACCCCAGACGCTTCACATGCCTTGATTCAATCCACTTACAGCACGTCAACCCCGGTATACCACATCGCTCCAATTCACTCTATTCCTTGCCCTCCCTTCACCCTCCTGCATGTTCAGGCCCCGATCACACAAAATCTTTTTCACTCCATCTTTCCACCTCCAATTTGGTCTCCCTCTTCTCCTTGCTCCCTCCACCTCCGACACATATATCCTCTTGGTCAATCTTTCCTCACTCATCCTCTCCATGTGCCCAAACCACTTCAAAACACCCTCTTCTGCTCTCTCAACCACGCTCTTTTTATTTCCACACATCTCTCTTACCCTTACGTTACTCATTCGATCAAACCACCTCACACCACACATTGTCCTCAAACATCTCATTTCCAGCACATCCATCCTCCTGCGCACAACTCTATCCATAGCCCACGCATCGCAACCATACAACATTGTTGGAACAACTATTCCTTCAAACATACCCATTTTTGCTTTCCGAGATAATGTTCTCGACTTCCACACATTCTTCAAGGGCCCCAGAATTTTCGCCCCCTCCCCCACCCTATGATCCACTTCCGATTCCATGGTTCCATCCGCTGCCAGATCCACTCCCAGATATCTAAAACACTTCACTTCCTCCAGTTTTTCTCCTTTCAAACTCACCTCCCAATTGACTTGACCCTCAACCCTACTGTACCTAATAACCTTGCTCTTATTCACATTTACTCTTAACTTTCTTCTTCCACACACTTTACCAAACTCAGTCACCAGCTTCTGCAGTTTCTCACATGAATCAGCCACGAGCGCTGTATCATCAGCGAACAACAACTGACTCACTTCCCAAGCTCTCTCATCCCCAAAAGACTTCATACTTGCCCCTCATATATATATATATATATATATATATATATATATATATATATATATATATATATATATATATATATATATATATATATATATATATATATATATATATATATATATATATATATATATATATATATATATATATACATATATATATATATATATATATATATATATATATATATATATATATATATATATATATATATATATATTTATATATATATATATATATATATATATATATATATATATATATATATATATATATATATATATATATATATATATATATATATATATATATATATATATATATATATATAAGGTAAATAAAGGTAAATAAGTGCGTAAGACAAGGGAGCAAATGGGAACTTCAGTGAAGGGCGCAAATGGGGAGGTGATAACAAGTAGTGGTGATGTGAGAAGGAGATGGAGTGAGTATTTTGAAGGTTTGTTGAATGTGTTTGATGATAGAGTGGCAGATATAGGGTGTTTTGGTCGAGGTGGTGTGCAAAGTGAGAGGGTTACGGAAAACGATTTGGTAAACAGAGAAGAGGTAGTGAAAGCTTTGCGGAAGATGAAAGCCGGCAAGGCAGCAGGTTTGGATGGTATTGCAGTGGAATTTATTAAAAAAGGGGGTAACTGTATTGTTGACTGGTTGGTTAGGTTATTTAATGTATGTATGACTCATGGTGAGGTGCCTGAGGATTGGCGGAATGCGTGCATAGTGCCATTGTACAAAGGCAAAGGGGATAAGAGTGAGTGCTCAAATTACAGAGGTATAAGTTTGTTGAGTATTCCTGGTAAATTATATGGGAGGGTATTGATTGAGAGGGTGAAGGCATGTACAGAGCATCAGATTGGGGAAGAGCAGTGTGGTTTCAGAAGTGGTGGAGGATGTGTGGTTCAGGTGTTTGCTTTGAAGAATGTATGTGAGAAATACTTAGAAAAGCAAATGGATTTGTATGTAGCATTTATGGATCTGGAGAAGGCATATGATAGAGTTAATAGAGATGCTCTGTGGAAGGTATTAAGAATATATGGTGTGGGAGGAAAGTTGTTAGAAGCAGTGAAAAGCTTTTATCGAGGATGTAACGCATGTGTACGTGTAGGAAGAGAGGAAAGTGATTGGTTCTCAGTGAATGTAGGTTTGCGGCAGGGGTGTGTGATGTCTCCATGGTTGTTTAATTTGTTTATGGATGGGGTTGTTAGGGAGGTAAATGCAAGAGTTTTGGAAAGAGTGGCAAGTATAAAGTATGTTGGGGATGAGAGAGCTTGGGAAGTGAGTCAGTTGTTGTTCGCTGATGATACAGCGCTGGTGGCTGATTCATGTGAGAAACTGCAGAAGCTGGTGACTGAGTTTGGTAAAGTGTGTGGAAGAAGAAAGTTAAGAGTAAATGTGAATAAGAGCAAGGTTATTAGGTACAGTAGGGTTGAGGGTCAAGTCAATTGGGAGGAGAGTTTGAATCGAGAAAAACTGGAGGAAGTGAAGTGTTTTAGATATCTGTGAGTGGATCTGGCAGCGGATGGAACCATGGAAGCGGAAGTGATTCATAGGGTGGGGGAGAGGGCGAAAATTCTAGGGACCTTGAAGAATGTGTGGAAGTCGAGAACATTATCTCGTAAAGCAAAAATGGGTATGTTTGAAGGAACAGTGGTTCCAACAATGTTGTATTGTTGCGAGGCGTGGGCTATTGATAGAGTTGTGCGCAGGAGGATGGATGTGCTGGAAATGAGATGTTTGAGGACAATGTGTGGTGTGAGGTGGTTTGATCGAGTGAGTAACGTAAGGGTAAGAGAGATGTGTGGAAATAAAAAGAGCGTGGTTGAGAGAGCAGAAGAGGGTGTTTTGAAATGGTTTGGGCACATGGAGAGAATGAGTGAGGAAAGATTGACCAAGAGGATATATGTGTCGGAGGTGGAGGGAACGAGGAGAAGAGGGAGTCCAAATTGGAGGTGGAAAGATGGAGTGAAAAAGATTTTGTGTGATCGGGGCCTGAACATGCAGGAGGGTGAAAGGAGGGCAAGGAATAGAGTGAATTGGAGCGATGTGGTATACCGGGTTTGACGTGCTGTCAGTGGATTAAATCAAGGCATATGCAGCGTCTGGGGTAAACCATGGAAAGCTGTGTAGGTATGTATATTTGCTGTGTGGAAGTATGTATATACATGTGTATGGGGGGGGGGGCCATTTCTTTCGTCTGTTTCCTTGCGCTACCTCACAGACGCGGGAGACGGCGAAAAAGTATAATAAAAAAAGATAAAAAGATATATATATATATATATATATATATATATATATATATTTTATATATATATATATATATATATATATATATATATATATATATATATATATATATATATATATATATATATATATATATATGTATATATATATATATATATATATATATATATATATATATATATATATATATATATATATATATATATATATATATATATATATATATATATATATATATATATATATTTCTGTTTTCCAAAAGAAGGAACAGAGAAGGGGCCAGGTGAGGATATTTCCTCAAAGGCCCAGTCCTCAGTTCTTAACGCTACCTCGCTATCGCGGGAAATGGCGAATAGTATGAATGAAAGAAAAGAATATATATATATATATATATATATATATATATATATATATATATATATATATATACATATGTATATATATATATATGGAAGTAAGGGAAGTGGGGGAGGAATGGGTTGTATTTAGGGAATCAGTGATGGATCGCGCAAAAGATGCTTGTGGCATGAGAAGAGTGGGAGGTGGGTTGATTAGAAAGGGTAGTGAATGGTGGGATGAAGAAGTAAGATTATTAGTGAAAGAGAAGAGAGAGGCATTTGCACGATTTTTGCAGGGAAAAAATGCACTTGAGTGGGAGATGTATAAAAGAAAGAGACAGGAGGTGAAGAGAAAGGTGCACGAGGTGAAAAAGAGGGCAAATGACAGTAGGGGTGAGAGAGTATCATTAAATTTTAGGGAAAATAAAAAGATGTTCTGGGAGGAGGTAAATAAAGTGATTAAGACAAGGGAGCAAATGGGAACTTCAGTGAAGGGCACAAATGGGGAGGTGATAACAAGTAGTGGTGATGTGAGAAGATGATGGAGTGAGTATTTTGAACATTTGTTGAATGTGTTTGATGATAGAGTGGCAGATATAGGGTGTTTTGGTCGAGGTGGTGCGCAAAGTGAGAGGGATAGGGAAAATGATTTGGTAAACAAAGAAGAGGTAGTAAAAGCTTTGCGGAAGATGAAAGCCAGCAAGGCAGCAGGTTTGGGTGGTATTGATGTGGAATTTATTAAAAAAGGAGTTGACTGTATTATTGACTGGTTGGTAAGGTTATTTGATGTATGTATGACTCATGGTGAGGTGCCTGAGGATTGGCGGAATGCGTGCATAGTGCCATTGTACAAAGGCAAAGGGGATAAGAGTGAGTGCTCAAATTACAGAGGTATAAGTTTGTTGAGTATTCCTGGGAAATTATATGGGAAGGTATTGATTGAGAGGGTGAAGGCATGTACAGAGCATCAGATTGGGAAAGAGTAGTGTGGTTTCAGAAGTGGTAGAGGATGTGTGGATCAGGTGTTTGCTTTGAAGGATGTATGTGAGATATACTTAGAAAAGCAAATGGATTTGTATGTAGCATTTATGGATCTGGAGAAGGCATATGATATAGTTGATAGAGATGCTCTGTGGAAGGTATTAAGAATATATGGTGTGGGAGGCAAGTTGTTAGAAGCAGTGAAAAGTTTTTATCGAGGATGTAAGGCATGTGTGCGTGTAGGAAGAGAGGAAAATGATTGGTTCTCAGTGAATGTAGGTTTGCGGCAGGGGTGTGTGATGTCTCCATCGTTGTTTAATTTGTTTATGGATGAGGTTGTTAGGGAGGTGAATGCAAGAGTTTTGGAAAGAGGGGCAAGTATGAAGTCTGTTGGGGATGAGAGAGCTTGGGAAGGGAGTCAGTTGTTGTTAGCTGATGATACAGCGCTGGTGGCTGATTCATGTGAGAAACTGCAGAAGCTGGTGACTGAGTTTGGTAAAGTGTGTGAAAGAAGAAAGTTAAGAGTAAATGTGAATAAGAGCAAGGTAATTAGGTACAGTAGGGTTGAGGGTCAAGTCAATTGGGAGGTAAGTTTGAATGGAGAAAAACTGGAGGAAGTAAAGTGTTTTAGATATCTGGGAGTGGATCTGGCAGCGAATGGAACCATGGAAGCGGAAGTGGATCATAGGTTGGGGAGGGGGCGAAAATCCTGGGGGCCTTGAAGAATGTGTGGAAGTCGAGAACATTATCTCGGAAGGCAAAAATGGGTATGTTTGAAAGAATAATGGTTCCAACAGTCACCAGCTTCTGCAGTTTCTCACATGAATCAGCCACCAGCGCTGTATCATCAGCGAACAACAACTGACTCACTTCCCAAGCTCTCTCATCCCCACCAGACTTCATACTTGCCCCTCTTTCCAAAACTCTTGCAACTCTTGAAGAATGTGTGGAAGTCGAGAACATTATCTCGGAAAGCAAAAATGGGTATGTTTGAAGGAATAGTGGTTGCAACAATGTTGTATGGTTGCGAGGCGTGGGCTATGGATAGAGTTGTGCGCAGGAGGATGGATGTGCTGGAAATGAGATGTTTGAGGACAATTTGTGGTGTGAGGTGGTTTGATCGAGTAAGTAACGTAAGGGTAAGAGAGATGTGTGGAAATAAGAAGAGCGTGGTTGAGAGAGCAGAAGAGGGTGTTTTGAAATGGTTTGGGCACATGGAGAGAATGAGTGAGGAAAGATTGACCAAGAGGATATGTGTAGCGGAGGTGGAGGGAACGAGGAGAAGAGGGAGACCAAATTTGAGGTGGAAAGATGGAGTGAAAAAGATTTTGTGTGATCGGGGCCTGAACATGCAGGAGGGTGAAAGGAGGGCAAGGAATAGAATGAATTGGATCGATGTGGTATACCGGGGTTGACGTGCTGTCCGTGGATTGAGTCAGGGCATGTGAAGCGTCTGGGGTAAACCATGGAAAGCTGTGTGAGAACAATGGAAGTAAGGGGAGTCGGGGAGGAATGGGATGTATTTAGGGAATCAGTGATGGATTGCGCAAAAGATGCTTGTGGCATGAGAAGAGTGGGAGGTGGGCTGTTTAGAAAGGGTAGTGTGTGGTGGGATGAAGAAGTAAGAGTATTAGTGAAAGAGAAGAGAGAGGCATTTGGACGATTTTTGCAGGGAAAAAATGAAATTGAGTGGGAGAAGTATAAAAGAAAGAGACAGGAGGTCAAGAGAAAGGTGCAAGAGGTGAAAAAAAGGGCAAATGAGAGTTGGGGTGAGAGACTATCAGTAAATTTTAGGGAGAATAAAAAGATGTTCTGGAAGGAGGTAAATAGGGTGCGTAAGACAAGGGAGCAAATGGGAACTTCAGTGAAGGGCGTAAATGGGGAGGTGATAACAAGTAGCGGTGATGTGAGAAGGAGATGGAATGAGTATTTTGAAGGTTTGTTGAATGTGTCTGATGACAGAGTGGCAGATATAGGGTGTTTTGGTCGAGGTGGTGTGCAAAGTGAGAGGGTTAGGGAAAATGATTTGGTAAACAGATAATATATATATATATTATATATATAATATATATAATATATATATATATATATATATACATATATATATATATATATATATATATATATATATATATATATATATATATATATATATATATATATATATATATATATATATATATCTGGGGATAGGGGAGAAAGAATACTTCCCACGTATTCCCTGCCTGTCGTAGAAGGCGACTAAAAGGGAAGGGAGCGGGGGTCTGGAAATCCTCCCCTCTCGTTTTTTTTTATATCCTCCAAAAGAAGGAACAGATAGGGGGGGGAGGAGGTGAGGATGTTCTCTCGGAGGCCCAGTCCTCTGTTCTTAGCGCCACCTCGCTAACACGGGAAATGGCGAAAAGTGTTAAAGAAAGAAAGATATATATATATATATATATATATATATATATATATATATATATATATATATATATATATATATATATATATATATATATATATATATATATATATATATATATATATATATATATATATATATATATATATATATATATATTCCCAAGTGCACTTTCGTGTAATAATCACATCATCAGGGGAGACAACAGAAATGTAACAGTCAGTTGATATACAACTAAGAGACGTAGCTAGATCGCCATTTGACAAACATGTAATTGTCCAAGACAGACAACGAGCGTATCATGTTGCTCAAGTCTAACACAAAGATCCTAACTAGTCTGCCCAACATAAAACTTATCAATTTCTACATGGTACTTTATAAATGCACCAGGAGAATTTTCTGACGAGTTCCTCATCAAGATATTCATTATAGTATTATTGCTGCTGAAGGCAGCATTTACACTAAAGGATTCAAGCAACATGGAAAGTAAAGTAAAATTATTATCAAAAGGGAGAACTAAAAGATTCTTTACTAATTTAAGGGATTTATCAATGAAAGACCTAGGGTACTTTAACCTAGATCCAGTAGAATATATCTTCTCAAACTCATCATCAATATACTCTGGACTGGAAATAGGTAATACCCTAAGGAACATAGATTGAAATGATATTCAACTCTGTCACCTCTCGAGTTGTAAACTATAATATGGGAAACATAACATTTTCACTCGGTTACCCAATTCATTCAATAAAATTTTGATTCATATTAGAATCTTTACTATCCTTGCAAAGAGGAGATTCAACAGTTCTTTTATCCATTACAGAGCTATTGTATAAGATAACAATTCTCCAGTCAATTTCATAACGAGCTGGACAAATAGTGCACTAGATTATCGACCATATCTAACGCTGTTTTTATGTAGTTTAACCTTGATGTTAAACACCCTACAAGCAGGATCAATGCAGAACTGATCACACACTTTACAGGAAACATTGTTCACACAAGGATTCTGAAAAGTTACGAAATTTCTTATAAGATGTTTTTTAATTAAATCTATTACTGACGAATTTATTGATATCTAAAGTTTTTAAAAAGAATCTTTGTATATATATATATATATATATATATATATATATATATATATATATATATATATATATATATATATATATTATTTATTATTATTATTATACTTTGTCGCTGTCTCCCGAGTTTGCGAGGTAGCGCAAGGAAACAGACGAAAGAAATGGCCCAACCCCCCCCCAATACACATGTATATACATACGTCCACACACGCAAATATACATACCTACACAGCTTTCCATGGTTTACCCCAGACGCTTCACATGCCTTGATTCAATCCACTGACAGCACGTCAACCCCGGTATACCACATCGCTCCAATTCACTCTATTCCTTGCCATCCTTTCACCCTCCTGCATGTTCAGGCCCCGATCACACAAAATCTTTTTCACTCCATCTTTCCACCTCCAATTTGGTCTCCCTCTTCTCCTCGTTCCCTCCACCTCCGACACATATATCCTCTTGGTCAATCTTTCCTCACTCATTCTCTCCATGTGCCCAAACCACTTCAAAACACCCTCTTCTGCTCTCTCAACCACGCTCTTCTTATTTCCACACATCTCTCTTACCCTTACGTTACTTACTCGATCAAACCACCTCACACCACAAATTGTCCTCAAACATCTCATTTCCAGCAGATCCATCCTCCTGCGCACAACTCTATCCATCCATAGCCCACGCCTCGCAACCATACAACATTGTTGCAACCACTATTCCTTCAAACATACCCATTTTTGCTTTCCGAGATAATGTTCTCGACTTCCACACATTCTTCAAGAGTTGCAAGAGTTTTGGAAAGAGGGGCAAGTATGAAGTCTGTTGGGGATGAGAGAGCTTGGGAAGTGAGTCAGTTGTTGTTCGCTGATGATACAGCGCTGGTGGCTGATTCATGTGAGAAACTGCAGAAGCTGGTGACTGAATTTGGTAAAGTGTGTGGAAGAAGAAAGTTAAGAGTAAATGTGAATAAGAGCAAGGTTATTAGGAACAGTAGGGTTGAGGGTCAAGTCAACTGGGAGGTGAGTTTGAATGGAGAAAAACTGGAGGAAGTGAAGTGTTTTAGATATCTAGGAGTGGATCTGGCAGCGGATGGAACCATGGAATCGGAAGTGGATCATAGGGTGGGGGAGGGGGCGAAAATTCTGGTGGCCTTGAAGAATATATATATATATATATATATATATATATATATATATATATACATATATATATATATATATATATATATATTTTCATACGATTTTTTTTTTTCATACGATTCGCCATTTCCCGCACTTGCGAGGTAGCGCTAAGAACAGAGGACTGGGCCTTAGAGGGAAAATCCTCACCTGGCCCCCTTCTCTGTTCCTTCTTTTGGAAAATTAAAAAAAAAACGAGAGGGGAGGATTTCCAGCCACCCGCTCCCTCCCCATTTAGTCGCCTTCTACGACACGCAGGGAATACGTGGGAAGTATTCTTTCTCCCCTATCCCCAGGGATAATATATATATATATATATATATATATATATATATATATATATATATATATATATATATATATATAAACCAGACAATGTCCTAGTTGAAGCTCATGTCACGACACTTCCTGTCGTTCGATAAAAATATTGGATTTCATCAAGAAAGTAGCTAATAATTTATCGTACAGTTTAGCCTATTTCTAAAATCATAATAAAAGGAGAGTTTGACACTCATAAAACATTTTTGTCCTTTACAAAAGAAATTCTATGCTGTATTGCAATCATTCTTGAAAATAATCAGTTTCACTAAACATTTTCCAAATTCTGTCAGAGTTATAGATGAAAGGTAAAAGTTACTCCTGCTTTCAAATAAAACTAATAAAAGAAAATCGAGAGATTAAAATCATGAGAAAGTCACCAACGTCATGCATACACTTGAGACATGCAATCAATGTCTCGCGTCAGTGAATCTAGACTGTTAACATGACCGTAACATCGTTTCTCATTTGACTCTCTCACCCAAACAACAACGTTGAGTAGCCTAGATCTGTGGAGAGTTTGGTCACTTAACAGCAGAGAAGCTCAAACGCTGTTCAGTTGCTACTGACATTTACACGAAAGTTAAGTCTTTACCAAATTACCATAGACATCCATCATGATACCAGGTTTAACTACAATTAAGTGATGGCCTTTTCCTCGATGACAACACCACAGTCGTTAATCAGGAAATCTGTGGGCGGCGTGATTAAGGCTTTCTTGAGATCCTCGAGCCCTTCTACCACTCGACCAAACGCCACACCCTCCTGGTTACGAGTGCTGTCTCTGGTGTATATTTGAAAGGAGAAATTGGGCATCTCCTTCTGAAGCACTCCTGATACGAGTCCTGCTGTGATGGGTGCTTTCCGACACTTGCCAGGTACCTGACGACGTAACTTTCCACTGTAGAGGTCTGCGTGGTGGACTCCCCACAGAATATGCTCCCCTTCTGATGCCCAGGACGCCATAGAAGGAAAGCCTGTGTGGCGGC
>NC_092243.1:21791061-21800912 GCF_036320965.1 Panulirus ornatus | reverse complement strand
ACTACTACAAACCCTCACCTTCACTACATTTCCTATACTACTGAACTGAACGTTAGATTGAGCCTCATGGGTCAAATAAAACGTTTCAAATGAACTTTCGCTTTCCAAAAGACTAAATGAAATCAGGTTCAAGTTCATCATCACTGCCAGCAAACCTTTCGTTGACCGGGTAAAACTGGGTTCAAAGTATAGGTTTTATTTGTTCTAATTTCCGGAAAAAGTATAAGAACATGAAAAACAGAATTGATAAAAGGTATGAATATGAAAGAACACCTGATCTAAAACAGTACTGACTACTTTCACTGATACGAGAAATCTACATCGCACACAACTAGGCTTCAAAACCAATGACTCTACGAAACGAGAATGAGCTCTTTTACAAGGTGTTGCTGATTAAAGGCTGAACAACACTGAATAATAAGAAATATAGTTCATCTCATGGCATCAAAATCCGATCACTTTCTTCTAGCGCATTTAAAGCCAATCATTTATGGAGAAATATTTTACCCTTCGCTCCGAGAAAAAATTCATCTGCGTAAGAGATTAGCATTCTTCAGACAATGCATCTAATCTCGCTAACTATTGCAATCTGCTAACAACGCGTTTTGTGTGTAATCACCCATCACCTACTTGACTGTACAGGGAGGCGGGTTTATAACCGTGGGGTTCCATCTCATGAATCGTCTCTGCTGTCATACAACCATTTGTTTCTTGTTTTTGTCATTCTGTTAACCTCCTCCAACTAGTGAACACGTCTTCACTTAACGGAAATGGGAAAACATATCATCAGTAAAACAGAACTAGTAGTTTTATAATCTCATAACAAGGAATGAAATACCGTGTTACATTTCATTATCATCACTACGCCCTTTTAATCATCACCAGCTCCTTTACTTTTCCCTAGAAATATAAGTTTTCGTAAAATAAACAAGGAGCCCTGGCAGTTGGTTCGGAAGAAGAAGAAGCGTTCCACGAATGTGAATGCCAACAACATCGAAAGAAATCATGATGGTCACAAGGTAAATTAGGGATTTTCTGACTAGCAAAACTAGTCCTCAGACATAGTCAACAAATCTAGGCAGTCACACCATGTCGCAAAACCCACTGAAAAAACACCAAATGTATCTCGACGGAATGAATCAAAGGCAGGGAAATCTGCAGGAGAAAAAGACTTTGTATAGAATTCACACACCACCAACAATATAGTAGCCCATATACCTGTAACACCTCAAGATGAAAACGAGGAGCCCTGGCAGGTGGTTCGGAAGAAAAAGAAGCGTTCCACGAATGTGAATCCCACCACCATCGAAAGAAATCATGATGGTCACAAGGTACATTAGGGGTTTTCTGACGACAACCAAAAAAGTCGCCGCGATAACAGGGACATGAAAGCCACCACAATCAACCAAACCCAGCCCGTTCATAAAAAAGGGGGTTGGTTGGAGTGGCTGGAAGTACCTTTCGCACAACAAATGTAAATAATCGGACCCCAACTCAAAGTGTGGCGAGAATTAGAGTAGAAATACAACGTAAAGATAGCATTTGCAACTACCGTTAACCCCCAAAATTACGTTATCCTTCAGGGAAAACGGCAAAATGTAGGTAAAGCTTGCCAGCACATTATAGGTCTCGTCGATAAACAAGAGGTCACTCACGACGGAGCGGAATTCGCATCAGTAATGAAGACCATGGATCACCGCAAAGACCCTCCCAACAGAATATGGCCGCTCGGTCACGTACAAGAAACAATTGATATTGATCCAGCTTTCTTCGGACGTCTCATCGGACGGAAAGGTACTACCCTGGCAAATTTAAGGACAGAATACCACGTTCACATCCATATTCCTCATCAACATGAGCAGTATAAGGGAATTGATATAACTGGTAGAAAAACAGACGTGTAGAACGCTAAAGCAAGGATTGCAGAGATGATAAATCCAAGATATACATCTATCCGCGCATACAGTAATGTTAAGGTTTAAACTCAACGCTATCAAAGGGACAATCAGCAGAACAGGACCAAGACCCTAGATGATCCCAGCCAAAACTATCCTTCACAAACGACGAAGCCAAAATTACGCAGATAACGGGGCCGTGGAAAGTAGTGATATCCAGTGCGAAAATTCTCCGTCACCAGTGAGTGAAAACAACTGAACGCTTCACTTGCCTTTGGTGATGTTTGAGATTAATCGTACATACTAAGCACGTCGCCTTTTATATGAATATTTCTCTATTAATCATTCACATAATCAACAACAGCAAAGTATACTGAAATGTAAACCTGACAGAAATAATGTTATATGCCAAATAACTTTTTATCTCCTTTTGAAAATTAATTCTTATATAAACCTTATTTTCAAGGTTTATATACTAAGCAAACCTCACTACCTAAGACCCATCGCCATATCTTTTCACAGTCATTCTCACTATTGAAGAACTTCTTACCTCATCATAAGGCACTGCAACTCAGTTGTCGAAGAAAGGGCCAAATCCGGCTATGGAGTGGTCTTTCATTGGCTATTTGACAATTCACAAAACTGGAATGAATTAATGAAATCTATTGATTTGATTAAGTACTTACGAAACTTCTACAAAAAAAGATTGTTATCGGGACAAAATGTATTAATTACCTGATCGCAACGCGATCAATTGTAATATCCAGTTCAGTAAAATACTTAGAGAAAAAACGGAGGTAGAATAAATGCATGGACGTCAATCTGAGTTTCATATTCCGGCTTTACTCCTAAAGCAATTGAATATCCCTGTCATGAAGCACCAAAATCTGTTTACACCGCAGCCAAACTAAGTAACAGGCGTGTCAGTTTCTTATATTTGGCTGTATCTTAGCTCTTCAAGATGTCATCTAAGAGACCAAGAAGTACAAAAGATGTGCTAGTGCTACAGTTGTCTCTCGGCCAACTCCTTCACTTCATTCTCGAGAAACGCATCATCTCTACACCCTCATCTTCACTACACACCTGATACTACTGAACTGAACGTTAGATTGAGCCTCATGGGTCAAATAAAACGTTTTCAAATGAACTTCGCCTTCCAAAAGACTAATGAATCAGGTCAAGTTCATCTTCACTACAGCATAACCTTTCGTGTGACCGGTAAAACTGGGTTCAAAGTATAGGTTTTTTGTTCTAATTTCCGGAAAAAGTATAAGAACATGAAAACAGAAATTGATAATAGGTATAAATATGAAAGAAAACCTGATCTAAAACAGTACTGACTACTTTCACTGATACGAGAAATCTACATCGCACACAACTAGGCTTCAAAATCAATGACTCTACGAAACGAGAATGAGCTCTTTTACAATGTGTTGCTGATTAAAGGCTGAACAACACTGAATGATAAGAAATATAGTTCATCTCATGGCATCAAAATCCGATCACTTTCTTCTAGTGCTTTTAAAGACGATCATTAATGGAAAAATATTTCACCCTCCGCTCAGAGAAAAAAATCATCTGCATAAAAGATTCGTTGAAAAACAAAACCCTACAACAAAATCTTGAAACGTCCACCATCCTGACAGGAAAAATAAGAAAAGAAAAAGGCCGTCTTCATTACATTCTAGAAACCCACACTCACACATTTCTATATCTTTGAAGGCATTTGACACTAAACGATATCTTTGTAACTATTCAATATCTATATCGAAAAAACTGTAGTTTAGTTAATCTTTAATCTATCACTAACATGGATAAATTTCCTCCATGTGTTATATCTGAGTTAACTCGGCTTCCATCCGCTCATAGAATAATTAAAGGTAATCAAAATGAGACTTCGATCAAGCACTCTGAATATCACCAGAAGACACCACCGAAGGAATCCTATCGTCCAGTGATCAGCTGGTTCGGAGCCTTGAAGTTGTATCTGGATCCTGCTCCTGTATGGGTCAAGATGCCTTCACTGGAAAGGCTCCCCTTTGTTGAGTCGTTAAATGCTACCGACGTGTCCGTAAGATACGATCGGCGTCAATTCAAAGCCACCGTTACTACATCTGTGCTCCATACCTACATGACGTGGAGACTGGCCGAACATGTAGGGCTGACCAAACAAATAGCGTCCAACAGAGTCTACGTCGTCAGGTCAACGGCTGGGGTCAAAGAAGTTTGCGTGGCAGAGACTAAACCTGTAGCGCTGATCTTGCCCCCAGACCTGACATTGATAACTAAAGTACGTATTTGGCCAAAGGTTGAAGATGGCGAGGATCAGATGATCTGTCAGTTAGGCAGAAAGACTTTGGCCGAGAACAACATCATTCAAAAGTTTCACGGGACGCACACTGTGTTGTATCAACAACCCAGAGTCAGGACGAGAAGCTCAAAGCAATCAAAGGATTGTTTCCTGTCCGCTCACTTCCATCCATCCTTGGAGGATTCTCCTAAGGTCATCTTACTCACCACTGGCAGATATGACTCCTTCCTCTGTAGGAAGGGTATTGACGCTGTGCCCACATGCACGTGTTTCTGCGGTGTGCAGAGCCTCAACATTGTTATGGACGATGATAACAGCGTCTCTACGGATGTCACGTACGCACCTGAGATTCAAGTCTGTCATTCTACACTCGGGCAGAAGATTCTTAACGCCACTAACGCCGTGGTGGATTATGGATCGGGCTATATCTACATGAAGGTTAACGACAAGAGATACAGGCTGACGATGAAGTCACTTGATGAAGCTGGCTACAAGACCTCGTCACCAGTTCTGGATACGACCGTGCTCGAAACTTCAGGCACACTGAATCCTCCCCCAGAACCAAATTCCATGACGAACAGCCAACAACCAGAGTGCAGACATAAACGGAAAAGCGACGAGAGGGAAGTGGACAGTGAGGAACAGCGAAGCGGGAAAAGACTTAGAGTTGAGGGCGAAGTGAAGGAGGGATACAGTGGATGCAGTAGACATAAGCGAAAAAGAGACGAGTCGGAAGTGAGCAGTGCACAAGACCGAAAGAAGAGACGAGTCAGAGCTGTAAGTCATGTGAGCGACGGGAAAAGACTTAGAGTTCAGAGCGAAGTGAAGGAGGGATACAGTGGATGTAGTAGACATAAGCGAAAGAGAGACGAGTCGGAAGTGAGCAGTGCACAAGACCGAAAGAAGAGACGAGTCAGAGCTGTAAGTCATGTGAGCGACGGGAGAAGACTTAGAGTTCAGGGCGAAGTGAAGGAGGGATACAGTGGATGTAGTAGACATAAGCGAAAGAGAGACGAGTCGGAAGTTAGCAGTGCACAAGACCGAAAGAAGAGACGAGTCAGAGCTGTAAGTTATGTGAGCGACGAACAAGGACGTAAGCGAAAAGGGGACGAGGCGGAGGGGAACGGTGAAAAAGAGCGATGTACACAGGATGTAGACGGAAGCGGGAAAGAAGGACGCTGAGGAACAGGTCAGTCAACTACTGAGACGGAAGACACAGTGAACTTCAGGGAGGACAACGAGCAGTCAGTCAGAACGAGATGGCTGTAGAACAGACACCAGGAGAGAAACAGCCAAATGATTGACAAGAAAATGTTTGTGCTTGATATCAAGAATCCTTGAGGCAGGTCATCGCACATTAACAGTAAAGGATTCTTGAGGTGTTATAGTCCACATGGCCTGAGCATGGCCAACTTATCACTATGTATTTCTTTATCATATCTTCTAAAGACACACTCATGTCAATTAGGCCATTGGCCATCTTTACATTCAATATCCTTTCATTTACAGATTTATCTTTGAGTGATGTGTGTGTGTGTGTGTGTGTGTGTGTGTGTGTGTGTGTGTGTGTGTGTGTGTGTGGAAAAGGGTAACCTTCGACCTTACCTGTAATGGTTAGATCAAGGGTCAGTGGTAAGGTGCGTGTAATGATGGAGAGTGGGGAAGAAGACAAGGGTGTGGTGAGGGTAGCCTTATCGGGAAAAAATGTATTAATTACCTGATAGCAATGTGATTAATTGTAATAAATAGTTCAGTAAAATGCTTAGAGAAAAAAACGGAGGTAGGATAAATGCATGGTCATCAATCTGAGTTTCATATTCCGGATTTACTCCTAAGGCAATAGAATATCCCTGTCATGAAACACCAAAATCTGTTTACACCGCAGCTAAACTAACGAACAGGCCTGTCAGTTTCTTATGTTTGGCTGTTTCTTAGCTCTTCAAGATGTCATCCAAGACACCAAGAGGTACACAAGATATGCTAGTGCTACAGTTGTCTCTCGGCTATCTCCTTCACTTCATTCTCGAGAAACGCATCATCTCTACACCGTCATCTTCACTACACCCCTGATACTACTGAACGTTACCTTGAGCCTCAGGGGTCAAATAAAACGTTTTCAAATAAACCTCGCTTTCGAAAAGACTAATGAATCAGGTCAAACTCATCTTCACTACAGCATAACCTTTCGTGTGACCGGTAATACTGGGTCAAAGTACGTTTTTTGTTCTAATTCCCGGAAAAAGTATAAGAACATGAAAACAGAAATTGATAAAAAGTTATGAATATGAAAGAAAACCTGATCTAAAACAGTAATGACTACTCTCACTGATACGAGAAGTATACATCACACACAACTAGTTGTCTCTCAGCCAACTCCTCCACTTCAATCTCGAGAAACGTATCATCTCTACACACTCATCTTCACTACACCCCTGATACTACTGAAGGGAACGTTAGCTTGAGCCTCAAGGGTCAAATAAAGCGTTTTCAAATGAACCTCGCCTTCCAAAAGACTAATGAATCAGGTCAAATTCATCTTCACTACAGCATAACCTTTCGTGTGACAAGTAAAACTGGGTTCAAAGTACAGGTTTTTTGTTCTAATTCCCGGAAAAAGTGTAAGAACATGAAAACAGAAATTGATAAAAAGTTGTGAATATGAAAGAAAACCTGATCTAAAACAGTTCTGAACACTCTCACTGATACGAGAAATGTACATCGCACACAACTAGTTGTCTCTAGGCCAATTCCTTCACTTCATTCTCGAGAAACGCATCATCTCTACACCCTCATCTTCACTACACCCCTGACACTAGTGAACTGAACGTTAGCTTGAGCCTCATGGGTCAAATAAAACGTTTTCAAATGAGCCTCGCCTTCCAAATGACTAATGAATCAGGTCAAATTCATCTTCACTACAGCATAAACTTTCGTGTGACCGGTAAAACTGGGTTCAAAGTAGGTTTTTTGTTCTAATTCCCGGAAAAAGTATAAGAACATGAAAACAAAAATTGATAAAGAGTTATGAATATGAAAGAAAACCCGATCTAAAACAGGACTGACTACTCTCACTGATACGAGAAATCTACATCGCACACAACTAGGCTTCAAAATCAATGACTCTACGAAACGAGAATGAGCTCTTTTACAATGTGCTGCTGATTAAAGGCTGAAATGGCATCAAAATCCGATCACTTTCTTCTAGTGACGATCATTTATGGAGAAATATTTCACCCTCCGCTCCGAGAAAAAAATCATCTGCGTCAAAGATTAGCATTCTTCAGACAAAGCATCTAATCTCGCCGACTGTTGCAATCTGCTAACAACGCGTTTTGTGTGTAATCACCCATCACCTACTTGACTGTACAGGGAGGCGGGTTTACAACCGTGGGGTTCTATCTCATGAATCGTCTCTACTGTCATAAAAACATTTGTTTCTTGTTGTTGTCATTCTGTTAACCTCCTCCAACTAGTGAACACGTCTTCTCTTGACGGAAATGGGAAAACATATCATCAGTAAAAGAAAACTAGAAGTTTTATAATCTCATGACAACGAATGAAATACCGTGTTACATTTCATTATCATCACTACGCCCTTTTAATCATCACCAGCTCCCTTACTTTTCCCTAGAAATATAAGTTTTCGTAAAATAAACATAAACATTATCACCAAGAGTTCCGACTTCACTCTTTTAACCAACTAAGATATAAAATCTATACGGCATTTACACACTTTCATATGATTAGAAAATGAAATCAATGGGAAAAAAAATCATTTGGCTCTTCCTCTCCATCTCGGTGTCGTTGGTGATACTATCTGTAATCAACAGGCTACTCTTGGTACACCAGAGGACACTGGCCACTTTCCTGCAAGAAGAAAATGATCGAACCCAGTCCGTCTATATCCCTTTCATCGGGACATTGAAGCCAAGGCCTTTGGAGCTTCACACGAACATTCCACACGTGGAGAATCCTCTAGTGGACGTCGTGCTAACTTTCCCATACCTTATCAGGAATGTTCTGACCCTACGTAAGCTGGCACAAAAGCCTCGACAACCAGCATGTTACTTCACCCGCCTGACAAGAATCATTCAAGGCTCATCATACATCAGTATTATAGTATTGGACATGTTTGTGGCTGTTGTAACACTAGGGATGATAATGAGGCTCTGCCTCACCTTTCTGCGGAAATGTTGGCGGGCTAGAGCAATCCGTCGCCAGTTAACTATGGAAAGGACTGACAAGTTTCAAATTGAAGTCCGGGGGTCAGAGTCTGACGAAGAAGCCTAGATGGAAGAGTCTGACGAAGAAACCCAGAGACCAGAGTCTGAGGAAGAACACCAGAGGGTAGAGTCTGAAAAAGCAACGCACAGGGTAGAGTCTGAAGAAGAGACCCACACGGTAGAGTCTGAAGAAACACAGAGGGTACAGTCTGAAGAAGAGCCCCAGAGGGTACAGTCTCAAGAAGAAACCCAGAGACCAGAATTCGACGAAGAACCCCAGAGAGTGGAGTCTGAAGACGAAACCCAGAGGGTACAGTCTGAAGAAGAAACCCAGAGGGTAGAGTCTGAAGAAAAGCCCCAGAGGGAAGAGTCTGATGAAGAAACCCAGAGGGTACAATCTGAAGAAGAACACCAGAAGGTGAAGCCTGAGGAAGAACAGCAAAGGGAACAGTCTCACCAAGATTCCCAGAGGGCACAGTCTTACGTGGAAGCTCAGCAAAACTAGTCCTCAGACAGAGTCAACAAATCTACGCATTCACACCAGGTCGCAAAAGACACTGAAAAAACACCAAAAGTATCTCGACGGAATAAATCAAAGGTAGCGGACTCTGCAGGAGAAAAAGGCTTTGTATAGAATTCACACACCACCAACAAGAAAGTACGTCATATGCCTGTAACACCTCAAGATGAAAACGAGGAACCGTGGTAGGTGGTTCGGAAGAAAAAGAAGCGTTCCAAGAATGTGAATACCACCAACATCGTAGGAATTCATGATGGTCAAAAGGTACATTAGGCTTTTTATGACTAGCAAAACTAGTCCTCAGACATAGTCAACAAATCTAGGCATTCACACCATGTCGCAAAACCCACTGAAAAAACACCAAATGTATCTCGACGGAATAAATCAAAGGTATCGGACCCTGCAGTAGAAAAAGGATTTGTACAGAATTCACACACCACCAACAATAACAATGAAAACGAGGAGCCCTGGCAGGTGGTTCGGAAGAAAAAGAAGCGTTCCAGGAATGTGAATACCACCAACATCGAAAGAAATCATGATGGTCACAAGGTAAATTAGGCTTTTTCTGACTAGCACAACTAGTCCTCAGACATTGTCAACAAATCTAGGTATTCACACGATGTCGCAAAACCCACCGAAAAAACACCAAATGTATCTCGACGGAATAAATCAAAGGCAGGGAAATCTGCAGGAGAAAAAGACTTTGTACAGAATTCACAAACCACCAAAAATATAGTAACACATTTGCCTGTAACACCTCAAGATGAAAACGAGGAGCCCTGGCAGGTGGTTCAGAAGAAAAAGAAGCGTTCCACGAATGTGAATACCACCAAAATCGAGAGAAATCATGATGGTCACAAGGTACATTAGGGTTTTACTGACGACAACCAAAAAAGTCGCCG
>NC_092243.1:21680067-21790961 GCF_036320965.1 Panulirus ornatus | reverse complement strand
AGTGGATGAGGAGAGGTGGGTGATTATTGGTGCATTGCAACTGGGTATGAGAAGAAAGATCATGAGAGGCAAGTGTTTTGGGAGCAGCTGAGTGAGTATGTTAGTAGTTTTAATGCACGAGACCTGGTTATAGCGATGGTTGATTTAAATGCAAGGGTGAGTAATGTGGCAGTTGAGGGAATAATTGGAGTACATGGGGTGTTCAGTCTTGTAAGTGGAAATGGTGAAGACCTTATAGATTTATTTGCTGAAAAATGGCTGGTGATTGGTAATGCCTGGTTTAAAAAGCGAGATATACATAAGTATACGTATGTAAGTAGGTGAGACGGCCAGAGAGCGTTATTGGATTAAGTGTTAATTGATAGGCGTGCGAAAGAGAGACTTTTGGATGTTAATGTGCCTAGAGGTGCAACTGGATGGATGTCTGATCATTATCTTGTGGAGGCAAAGGTGATGATTTGTAGAGGTTTCAGAAAAGAAGAAAGAATGTTGGGGGTTGGAGAGAGTGGTGAGAGTAAGTGAGCTTGGGAAGAAGACTAGTGTGAGGAAGTACCAGGAGAGACTGACTACAGAATGGAAAAAGTTGAGAACATAGGACGTAAGAGGAGTGGGAGAGGAATGGAATGTATTTAGGAAAGCAGTGATGGCTTGCGCAAAAGATGCTTGTGGCATGAGAAGCGTGGGAGGTGGGCAGATTAGAAAGGGTAGTGAGTGTTGGGATGAAAGAGTAATATTATTAGTAAAAGAGAAAAAAGAGGCATTTGGACGATTTTTGCAGGGAAATAATGCAAATGACTGCTAGATGTATAAAAGAAAGAGGCAGAAGGTCAAGAGAAAGGTGCAACAGGTGAAAAAGAAGGCAAATGAGAGTTGGGGTGGGAGAATATCATTAAATTTTAGGGAGGATAGAAAGATGTTTTGGAAGGAGGTAAATAAAGTGCGTAAGAGAAAGGAACAAATGCGAACCTCAGTGAAAGGAGCTAATGGGGAGGTGATAACAAGTAGTGGTTATGTGGGAAGGAGATGGAGTGAGTATTTTGAAGGCTTGTTGAATGTGTTTGATGATAGAGTGGCAGATATAGGGTGCTTTGGTCGAGGTGGTGTGCAAAGTGAGAGGGCTAGGGAGAATGATTTGGTAAATAGAGAAGAGGTAGTAAAAGGTTTGCGGCAGACGAAAGCCGGCAAGGCAGCGGGTTTCGATGGTATTGCAGTGGAATTTATTAAAAAGGGGGTGGCTGTATTGTTGTCTGGTTGCTAAGGTGTTTTAATGTTTGTATGACTCATGGTGAGGTGCCTGAGGATTGGCGGAATGCTTGCATAGTGCCATTGTACAAAGGTAAAGGGGATAAAGGTGAGTGTTCAAATTAAAGAGGTATAAGATTGTTGAATATTCCTGGTAAATTTTATGGGAGGGTATTGATTGAGAGGGTGAAGGCATGTACATAGCATCAGATTGGAGAAGAACAGTGTGGTTTCAGAAGTGGTAGCGGATGTGTGGATCAGGTGTTTGCTTTGAAGAATGTATGTGAGAAATACTTAGAAAAGGAAATGGATTTGTATGTAGCATTTATGGATCTGGAGAAGGCATATGATAGAGTTGATGAAAATGCTCTATGGAAGGTATTAAGAATATAAGGTGTAGGAGGGAAGTTGTTAGAAGCAGTGAAAAGTTTTTATCGAGGATGTAAGGCATGTGTGCGTGTAGGAAGAGATGAAAGTGATTGGTTCTCAGTGAATGTAGGTTTCCGTCAAGGGTGTGTGATGTCTCCATGGATGGGGTTGTTAGGGAGGTAAGTGCAAAAGCTTTGGAAAAAGGGATGAGAGAGCTTTGGCAGTAAGTCAGTTGTTGTTCGGTGACGATACACGCTGGTGGTTGATTCATGTGAGAAACTGCAGAAGCTGGTGACTGAGTTGGGTAAAGTGTGTGAAAGAAGAAAGCTTGGAGTAAATGTGAATAAGAGGAAGGTTATGAGGTACAGTAGGGTTATGGGACAAGTCAAATGGGAGGTAAGTTTAAATGGAGAAAAACTGGAGGATTTTAGATTTTTGGGATTGGATTTGGCGGCGGATCGAACCATGGAAACTGAAGTGAATCATAGGGTGGGGGAGTGGGTGAAAGTTCTGGGAGCGTTGAATAATGTGTAGAAGTCGAGAACATTATCCTGGAAAATAAAAATGGGTATGTTTGAAGTAATAGTGGATGTTTGAAGCGATGAGATGTTTGAGGACAATATGAGGTATGAGGCGGTTTCATCGAGTAAGTAATGAAAGGGTAAGAGAGATGTGTGGTAATAAAAAGAGTGTGGTTGAGAGAGCAGAAGAAGGTGTTTGAAATGGTTTCGTCACATGGAGAGAATGAGTAAGGAAAGATTGACCAAGAGGATATATGTGTCAGAGGTGGAGGGAAGAAGGAGAAATGGGAGATTGAATTGGAGGTGGAAAGATGGAATAAAAAAGATTTTGAGTGATTGGGGCTTGAAGATGCATGAGGGTGAAAGGCGTGCAAGGAATAGTGAATTGGAACGATGTGGTATACCGGGGTCGACGTGCTGTCATTGTATTGAACCAGGACATATAAAGCGTCTGGGGTAAACCATAGAAAGTTCTGTGGGGCCTGGATATGGAAAGGGAGCTGTGGTTTCTGTGCATTATACATGACAGCTAGAGACTGAGTGTGAACAAATGTGGCCTTTGTTGTCTTTTCCTAGCGCTACCTTGCGCACATGCGGGGGGAGGGGGTTGTTATATCATGTGTGGCGGGGTGGCGATGAAATGAATAAAGGCAGACAGTGTGAATTATGGACATGTGTATGTATGTATATGTCTTTGTGTGAATACATATGTATGCGTTGAGATGCATAGGTCTGTATGTTTGCGTGTGTGGACGTGTATATATATACATGTGTATGTGGGTGGGTTGGGAAATTCTTTCGTCTGTTTCCTTGGGCTACAGCGCTAACGCGGGAGACAGTGACAACGTAATATATATATATATATATATATATATATATATATATATATATATATATATATATATATATATATATATATATATATATATATATATATATATATATATATATTTATTTATTTATCATTATTCATTTATTTTCCTTTGTTGCTGTCTCCCGCGTTTGCGAGTTAGCGCAAGGAAACAGACGAAAGATATGGCCAACCCACCCCCATACACATGTATATACATACACGTCCACACACGCAAATATATATGCCTATACATCTCAATGTACACAATATATATACACACACAGACACATATATATATACCCATGCACACAATTCACACTGTCTGCCTTTATTCATTCCCATCGCCACCTCGCCACACATGGAATACCATCCCCCTCCCCCCTCATGTGTGCGAGGTAGCGCTAGGAAAAGACAACAAAGGCCCCATTCGTTGACACTCAGTCTCTAGCTCTCATGCAATAATGCCCGAAACTACAGCTAACTTTCCACATCCAGGCCCCACACAACTTTCCATGGTTTACCCCAGACGCCTCACATGCCCTGATTCAATCCACTGACAGCACGTCAACCCCGGTATACCACATCGATCCAATTCACTCTATTCCTTGCCCGCCTTTCACCCTCCTGCATGTTCAGGCCCCGATCACTCAAAATCTTTTTCACTCCATCTTTTCACCTCCAATTTGGTCTCCCACTTCTCCTCGTTCCCTCCACCTCCGACACATATATCATCTTGGTCAATCTTTCCTCACTCATTCTCTCCATGTGCCCAAACCATTTCAAAACACCCTCTTCTGCTCTCTCAACTACGCTCTTTTTATTTCCACACATCTCTCTTACCCTTACATTACTTACTCAATCAAACCACCTCACACCAGACATTGTCCTCAAACATCTCATTTCCAGCACATCAATCCTCCTGCCCACAGCTCTATCTATAGCTCACGCCTCGCAACCATACGACATTTTTGGAACCACTATTCCTTTAAACATACCCATTTTTGCTTTCCGAGATAATGTTCTCGACTTCCACACATTCTTCAAGGCTCCCAGGATTTTCGTCCCCTCCCCCACCCTATGATTCACTTCCGCTTCCATGATTCCATCCGCTGCCAGATCCACTCCCAGTTATCTAAAACACTTTACTTCCTCCAGTTTTTCTCCATTCAAACTCACCTCCCAATTGACTTGACCCTCAACCCTACTGTACCTAATAACCTTGCTCTTATTCACATTTACTCTTAACTTTCTTCTTTCACTCACTCTACCAAACTCAGTCACCAGCTTCTGCAGTTTCTCACATGAATCAGCCACCAGCGCTGTATCATCAGCGAACAACAACTGACTTAATTCCCAAGCTCTCTCATCCACAACAGACTTCATACTTGCCCCTCTTTCCAAAACTCTTGCATTCACCTCCCTAACAACCCCATCCATAAACAAATTAAACAACCATGGAGACATCACACACACCTGCAGCAAACCCACATTCACTGAGAACCAATCACTTTCCTCACTTCCTACACGTACACATGCCTTACATCCTCGATAAAAACTTTTCATTGCTTCTAACAACTTGCCTCCCACACCATATATTCTTAATACCTTCCACAGAGCACCTCTATCAACTCTATCATATTCCTCCCTGTCCACCGTGATGGACGGAATAACGTGATCCTCCGTTAGTTGCTTGATGGCAGCATATTCTTGGTTATGAGCTTAGTATGTCTGATGAATTAGTTAGGCAGACCTCTAGCACCTTAAAGCCCACTTCTTCTCTGGGATCTGCTTGGAATAGTCTGGACCACAGTCTGTAACTAGTGGTCCAAGTTTCGTCATGATCAGTTTAATTGGATGATGGTTAAAGGCAGATAGATGTGTCTGAACGTGTCCTTGCCACCCAGGACTGGACCCAGAGCTCACATGTGGCTGCTGTTTCCTACAGTTATCGAGTTGAGACCAGCCACACGAGGATGAACCGTTATGATACTTCCTTCGAACACTAAAGTTATTGATCTTTTTTCTCGCATTCATCTTCCCATCTTCCAATAACATGTCAACCTTCAATTGCCATGTTTATAAACACCTGAAGAGCACTGATTAATTTCTTCATTCCTTTCTTCCCCTATTTTTCGCTCATCCGGGATGGCCTTGACTGAGATATGAAGTGTTGGTGCGAAGTCGGTCGTAATAAACATTTTTTTATTTGATAACTAAGAAAAATTTGAGGCTTTCATAAATAACATTAAAACAATCCTTAAATGTACAGATTATCAGTAATACATTTCTCTGTTTTCTTTTCTCTTGTTTAAGATCTTCATTTGGAGCATTGTATCACATCTTAAGACTCAACAGTGCACATCTTTCAAAGCAAAAGTGCTAAAGCAGGTATTTTTCTCATGGGTATTGTATTAACTATCTTTCAGAGAAGTTTGACATCCTTATCAGTTTAGTATCTACTTGTTTGTACAAGTCACTGAACTTTGTATTAGTTGTGGCCATTTAATAGAATTAACACGTCTTGTATACTAGTGTTAAATCATTATGATTCTTTACTTTCATGGATATGAAATACTTGAATATCATACTACAGCATCGTCACTACAAGTTTTATGATGAATATCAGGAATATTAAAGACAGTACGTTAGAATAATTTTTTTTTGCAATAAAACTACAAGATAAATGTCAAAATGTTATGTATATCATTTTGTATACGTTCTATCTAAACCAAGAACAAAACATATACATCGCTCTCATCCAAGAAACTGGACTCACACCTAGATCACCACTGCTCCCTCCCTTATATGACCAGAGAACCAAAAAAATAAACACATATCAAGGTCAAGGAGGAGTTTTTATGACAATAAACCAAAGCATCCTATTCACAGACGTTGCTCACAGTACAAAACCGATCACAAACAATGATAACATTCTTAGAGAACATTACAAATGAATAAAACTACAAAACTCTTACTATAACATCATCAATACCAATATTAACCTCTCCTCATCACAGGCCTTCCAACACACTGCCCAGCCACAAAACCTTACCAACACAGCCAAAAACTATTTGTGTGGATATTTCACATTCTGTATGGCTCGAAACCCGTAATCAAGATCACAAAGGAGAACTGCTCATAAAACAGCTGCATACCTTTAACATATTGAACTTGCGCAGCCAACCAACTTAAGGCTTGATTTCGTTTGGTTTCACTCTTAGCAATGGATATAAACTCGTGGGCCAACGTCTTACCTCGAATGATTTTTCGTCAAGATGTTTAGCATATAAAATGAATTGCCAGTTAGAATGCCTCAATTGAGAGCAGCACTAGAAATACTTTTAAGACTGAACTTGATAAACTTTTCGCTTCAAACCCATGACTGACAGTATCTGCGTCTCCTTAGTCACACAGGTACAGTTTGCAGGTTTTGAATCATAATTATTCCTCTTTACTCTTGCCACACTAATCTGTTTCTGATATCTTCTAATATCAGTAAGTCTTGTCAGGACCGAGTCGCCTGTTGACGTTTGATATTTTTTGTGTTAGCTGAAACAGCAAGGGCAGGTGAAAGCACTACTCAAGACATCTCATCAACAATAGTTATTTTCCTGTTAGGGGGGATCACAGCACAGCTGTTAGCGTTCCCGACCACCACGCAAAAGGTCTTTGGTTTGAATCCTGGCTGTTGGAGGGTACTGTGTGTTCTATGAAAGTGTGCATTCATATGCATTATATTCATGTGTGCGTGTGTGTGTGTGTGTGTCTGTGTGTGGGTGTGGGTGGGTGGACGTGAGTGTGCTTGCTTATATGTGTGTCAGTGAATCACTTTGGGTTACGATAAAAACACAGATTTGGATGTACAGTTTTCCAGAATTCTTCAGTCTTACCAGACGTCGCAAAGTAGTTCCAAGATGGAGAGTTAGACCAATTAATCTAAACATATCGTATATATAAAGCGAGCCATGCAAATCCTGGGAAAATGGAAGTTTTAACAATGCAAACACGTCATGAAAAAGTCGAATTATTTAAAACTCTCATTAAATCCACCTGGCAGGCTTCGATGAATATATGACATCTCTGAGGTCTGAAGATGAGCCTGCATTGCTCATCATGACATTCATTAATCATGCTAATTCTCGTGCAGCTCCTTGATTCCTTCGATTCCTTTGGAGGTCATAGAATGATCATTGTCTATGTCTGCGATGTGTTGGAAAGGAAATGTTTTGGGACAATGTGGTGTGAGGTGGTTTGATCGAGTAAGTAATGAAAGGGTAAGAGAGATGTGTTGAAATAGGGTGTGTTGAAATGGTTTGGACATATGGAGAAAATGAGTGAGGAAAGATTGACAAAGAGGATATATGTGTCAGAGGTGGAGGGAACAAGGAAAACCGGGAGACCAAATTGGAGTTGAAAGGATGGAGTGAAAAAGATTTTGAGCAATCGGGGCCTGAACATATAGGAGTGTGAGAGACGTGCAAGGAATGGAGTAATTTGGAACGATGTGGTATACCTTGGTCGACGTACTGTCATTGGACCGAACCAGGGCATGTGAAGCGTCTGGGGTAAAATATGGAAAGGTCCGTGGGGCTTGGATGTAGACAGGGAGATGTGGTTTGTGTGAATTACACTTGACAGCTGGAGACTGAGTATGACTGAATGTGGCCTTTATTGTCTGTTTTCCTAGCGCTACCTTGCTGAAAGGGGCTGCGATGCTATTTCCTGTGGGGCGGGCTAGCAACAGAAATGGATGAAGGCAAGCAAGTATGAATATGTAAATGTGTATATATGTATGTTTGTTTATATATGTGTATGTACATTATGTATAAGTATGGGTGTGGGCGTATATATATATATATATATATATATATATATATATATATATATATATATATATATATATATATATATATATATATATATATATATATATATATATATATATATATATATATATATATGTATATATATATATATATATATATTTTTTTTTTTTTTATACTTTGTCGCTGTCTCCCGCGTTTGCGAGGTAGCGCAAGGAAACAGACGAAAGAAAAGGCCCAACCCCCCCCACAAACATGCATATACACACGCCCACACACGAAAATATACATACCTACACAGCTTTCCATGGCTTACCCCAGACGCCTCACATGCCTTGATTCAATCCACTGACAGCACGTCAACCCCGGTATACCACATCGCTCCAATTCACTCTATTCCTTGCCCTCCTTTCACCCTCCTGCATGTTCAGGCCCCGATCACACAAAATATTTTTCACTCCATCTTTCCACCTCCTATTTGGTCTCCCTCTTCTCCTTGTTCCCTCCACCTTCGACACATATATCCTCTTGGTCAATCTTTCCTCACTCATCCTCTCCATGTGCCCAAACCACTTCAAAACACCCTCTTCTGCTCTCTCAACCACGCTCTTTTTCTTTCCACACATCTCTCTTACCCTTACGTTACTCACTCGATCAAACCACCTCACACCACACATTGTCCTCAAACATCTCATTTCCAGCACATCCATCCTCCTGCGCACAACTCTATCCATAGCCCACGCCTCGCAACCATACAACATTGTTGGAACCACTATTCCTTCAAACATACCCATTTTTGCTTTCCGAGATAATGTTCTCGACTTCCACACATTCTTCAAGGCCCCCAGAATTTTCGCCCCCTCCCCCACCCTATGATCCACTTCCGCTTCCATGGTTCCATCCGCTGCCAGATCCACTCCCAGATATCTAAAACACTTCACTTCCTCCAGTTTTTCTCCATTCAAACTCACCTCCCAATTGACTTGACCCTCAACCCTACTGTACCTAATAACCTTGCTCTTATTCACATTTACTCTTAACTTTCTTCTTCCACACACTTTACCAAACTCAGTCACCAGCTTCTGCAGTTTCTCACATGAATCAGCCACCAGCGCTGTATCATCAGCGAACAACAACTGACTCACTTCCCAAGCTCTCTCATCCCCAACAGACTTCATACTTGCCCCTCTTTCCAAAACTCTTGCATTTACCTCCCTAACAACCCCATCCATAAACAAATTAAACAACCATGGAGACATCAAACACCCCTGCCGCAAACCTACATTCACTGAGAACCAATCACTTTCCTCTCTTCCTACACGTACACATGCCTTACATCCTCGATAAAAACTTTTCACTGCTTCTAACAACTTGCCTCCCACACCATATATTCTTAATACCTTCAACAGAGCATCTCTATCAACTCTATCATATGCCTTCTCCAGATCCATAAATGCTACATACAAATCCATTTGCTTTTCTAAGTATTTCTCACATACATTCTTCAAAGCAAACACCTGATCCACACATCCTCTACCACTTCTGAAACCACACTGCTCTTCCCCAATCTGATGTTCTCTACATGCCTTCACCCTCTCAATCAATACCCTCCCATATAATTTACCAGGAATACTCAACATACTTATACCTCTGTAATTTGAGCACTGACTCTTATCCCCTTTGCCTTTGTACAATGGCACTATGCACGCATTCCGCCAATCCTCAGGCACCTCACCATGAGTCATACATACATTAAATAACCTTACCAACCAGTCAACAATACAGTCACCCCCTTTTTTCATAAATTCCACTGGAATACCATCCAAACCTGCTGCCTTGCCGGCTTTCATCTTCCGCAAAGCTTTCACTACCTCTTCTCTGTTTACCAAATCATTTTCCCTAACCCTCTCACTTTGCACACCACCTCGACCAAACACCCTATATCTGCCACTCTATCATCAAACACATTCAACAAACCTTCAAAATACTCACTCCATCTCCTTCTCACATCACCACTACTTGTTATCACCTCCCCATTTGCGCCCTTCACTGAAGTTCCCATTTGCTCCCCTGTCTTACGCACTTTATTTACCTCCTTCCAGAACATCTTTTTATTCTCCCTAAAATTTAATGATACTCTCTCACCCCAACTCTCATTTGCCCTTTTTTTCACCTCTTGCACCTTTCTCTTGACCTCCTGTCTCTTTCTTTTATACATCTCCCACTCAATTGCATTTTTTCCCTGCAAAAATCGTCCAAATGCCTCTCTCTTCTCTTTCACTAATACTCTTACTTCTTCATCCCACCACTCACTACCCTTTCTAATCAACCCACCTCCCACTCTTCTCATGCCACAAGCATCTTTTGCACAATCCATCACTGATTCCCTAAATACATCCCATTCCTCCCCCACTCCCCTTACTTACATTGTTCTCACCTTTCTCCATTCTGTACTCAGTCTCTCCTAGTACTTCCTCACACAGGTCTCCTTCCCAAGCTCACTTACTCTCACCACCCTCTTCACCCCAACATTCACTCTTCTTTTCTGAAAACCCATACAAATCTTCACCTTTGCCTCCACAAGATAATGATCAGACATCCCTCCAGTTGCACCTCTCAGCACATTAACATCCAAAAGTCTCTCTTTCGCACGCCTGTCAATTAACACGTAATCCAATAACGCTCTCTGGCCATCTCTCCTACTTACATAAGTATACTTATGTATATCTCGCTTTTTAAACCAGGTATTCCCAATCATCAGTCCTTTTTCAGCACATAAATCTACAAGCTCTTCACCATTTCCATTTACAACACTGAACACCCCATGTATACCAATTATTCCCTCAACTGCCACATTACTCACCTTTGCATTCAAATCACCTATCACTATAACCCGGTCTCGTGCATCAAAACCACTAACAAACTCATTCAGCTGCTCCCAAAACACTTGACTCTCATGATCTTTCTTCTCATGCCCAGGTGCATATGCACCAATAATCACCTACCTCTCTCCATCAACTTTCAGTTTTACCCATATTAATCGAGAATTTACTTTCTTACATTCTATCACATACTCCCACAACTCCTGTTTCAGGAGTATTGCTACTCCTTCCCTTGCTATTGTCCTCTCACTAACCCCTGACTTTACTCCCCAGACATTCCCAAACCACTCTTCCCCTTTACCCTTGAGCTTCGTTTCACTCAGAGCCAAAACATCCAGGTTCCTTTCCTCAAACATACTACCTATCTCTCCTTTTTTCACATCTTGGTTACATCCACACACATTTAGGCACCCCACTCTGAGCCTTCGAGGAGGATGAGCACTCCCCGCGTGACTCCTTCTTCTGTTTCCCATTTTAGAAAGTTAATACAAGGAGGGGAGGATATATATATATATATATATATATATATATATATATATATATATATATATATATATATATATATATATATATTTTTTTTTTTTTTTCTTTTTTTTTATACTTTCTCGCTGTCTCCCGCGTTTGCGAGGTAGCGCAAGGAAACAGACGAAAGAAATGGCCCAACCCCCCCCATACACATGTATATACATACGTCCACACACGCAAATATACATACCTACACAGCTTTCCATGGTTTACCCCAGACGCTTCACCTGCCTTGATTCAATCCACTGACAGCACGTCAACCCCGGTATACCACATCGCTCCAATTCACGCTATTCCTTGCCCTCCTTTCACCCTCCTGCATGTTCAGGCCCCGATCACACAAAATCTTTTTCACTCCATCTTTCCACCTCCAATTTGGTCTCCCTCTTCTCCTTGCTCCCTCCACCTCCGACACATATATCCTCTTGGTCAATCTTTCCTCACTCATCCTCTCCATGTGCCCAAACCACTTCAAAACACCCTCTTCTGCTCTCTCAACCACGCTCTTTTTATTTCCACACATCTCTCTTACCCTTACGTTACTCACTCTATCAAACCACCTCACACCACACATTGTCCTCAAACATCTCATTTCCAGCACATCCATCCTCCTGCGCACAACTCTATCCATAGCCCACGCCTCGCAACCATACAACATTGTTGGAACCACTATTCCTTCAAACATACCCATTTTTGCTTTCCGAGATAATGTTCTCGACTTCCACACATTCTTCAAGGCCCCCAGAATTTTCGCCCCCTCCCCCACCCTATGATCCACTTCCGCTTCCATGGTTCCATCCGCTGCCAGATCCAATCCCAGATATCTAAAACACTTCACTTCCTCCAGTTTTTCTCCATATATATATATATATATATATATATATATATATATATATATATATATATATATATATATATATATATATATATATATATATATATATATATATATATATTCTTTCTTTCTTTCAAACCATTCGCCATTTCCCGCGTTAGCGAGGTAGCGCCAAGAACAGAGGACTGGGCCTTTTTTAGAATATCCTCACCCGGCCCCCTCTGTTCCTTCCCTTGGAAAATTAAAAAAAAAAACGAGAGGGGAGGATTTCCAGCCCCCCGCTCCCTCCCCTTTTAGTCGCCTTCTACGACACGCAGGAATACGTGGGAAGTATTCTTAATCCCCTATCCCCAGGGATAATATATATATATATATATATATATATATATATATATATATATATATATATATATATATATATATATATATATATATATATATATATATATATATATATATACATATATATATATATATATATATATATATATATATATATATATATATATATATATATATATATATATATATATATATATATATATATATATATATATATGTATATATATATATATATATATATATATATATATATATATATATATATATATATATATATATATATATATATATATATATATGTATATATATATATATATATATATATATATATATATATATATATATATATATATATATATATATATATATATATATATATATATATATATATATATATATATATATATATTATCCCTGGGGATAGGGGAGAAAGAATACTTCCCACGTATTCCCTGCGTGTCGTAGAAGGCGACTAAAAGGGAAGGGAGCGGGGGGCTGGAAATCATCCCCTCTCGTCTTTTTTTTTTTTAATTTTCCAAAATAAGGAACTGAGAAGGGGGCCAGGTGAGGATATTCCTTCGAAGGCCCGGTCCCCTGTTCTTAACGCTACCTTGCTACCGCGGGAAATGGCGAATAGTGTGAAAGAAAGATATATATATATATATATATATATATATATATATATATATATATATATATATATATATATACATATATATACATATATATATATATATATATATATATATATATATATATATATATATATATATGTATATATATATTATTATTTATTTATTTATTTTGCTTTGTCGCTGTCTCCCACGTTAGCGAGATAGCGCAAGGAAACAGACGAAAGAAATTCCCAACCCACCCACATACACATGTATATACATACACTTCCACACACGCAAATATACATACCTCTACATCTCAACGTATACATATATATATATATATATATATATATATATATATATATATATATATATATATATATATATATATATATATATATATATATATATATATATATATATATATATATATATATATATATATATATATATATATATATATATACGCACACAGACATATACATATAAACAGTTGTACATAATTCATACAGTCCGCCTTTATTCATTCCCATCGCCACCTCGCCACATATGAAATAACAACCCCCTCCCCCCTCATGTGTGCAAGGTAGCGCTAGGAAAAGACAACGAAGACACCATTCGTTCACACTCAGTCTCTAGATGCAATGTAATAATGCAAAGAAACCACAGCTCCCTTTCCACATCCAGGCCTCACAGAACTTTTCATGGTTTACCCCAGACGCTTCACATGCCCTGGTTCAATCCATAGAGAGCACGTCGACCCCGGTATACCACATCGTTCCAATTCACTCTATTCCTTGCACGCCTTTCACCCTCCTGCATGTTCAGGCCCCGATCACTCAAGATCTTTTTCACTCCATCTTTCCACCTACAATTTGGTCTCCCACTTCACCTCGTTCCCTCCACCTCCGACACATATATCCTCTTTATCAATCCTTCCTCACTCATCCATTCCATGTCACCGAACCATTTCAAAACACCCTCTTCTGCTCTCTCAACCACACTCTTTTTATTACCACACATCTCTCTTATCCTATTATTGCTTACTCGATCAGACCACCTCACACCATATATTGTCCTCAAACATCTCAGTTCCAGCACATCCACACATCTGCACACGACTCTATCCATAGCCCATGCCTCGCAACCATACAACATTGTTGGAACCACTACTCCTTGAAATACCCATTTTTGCTTTCCGAGATAATGTTCTCGACTTCCACACATTCTTCAAGGCTCAAGAATCTTCGCCCCCTCCACCACCCTATGATTCACTTCCGCTTCCATGGTTCCATCCGCTGCCAAATCCACTCTCAGATATCTAAAACACTTCACTTCCTACAGTTTTTCTCCATTCAAACTTACCTCCCAATTAACTTGACCCTCAACCCTATTGTACCTAATAACCTTACTCTAATTCACATCTACTCTCAACTTTCTTCTTTCACACACTTTACCAAACTCAGTCACCAGCTTCTGCAATTTCTTACATGAATCAGCCACCAGCGATGTATCATCAGCGAACAACAACTGACTCAGTTACCAATTCTCTCATCCACAACCGACTGGATACTTGCCCCTCTTTCCAAAACTTTTGCATTCACCTCCCTACCAACCCCTTTCATACCCATATTAAACAACCATGGAGACATCACACACCCCTGCCGCAAACCTACATTCACTGAGAACCAATCACTTTCCTCTCTTCCTACACGTACACATGCCTTACATCCTGGATAAAAACTTTTCACTGCTTCTAAGAACTTGCCTCCCACACAATATATATTCATAATACCTTCCACAGAGCATCTCTATCATCTCTATCATATGCCATATCCCGATCAATAAATGCTACATACAAATCCATTTGCTTTTCTAAGTATCTCTCACATGCATTCCTCAAAGCAAACACGCTGATCCACACATCCTCTACCACTTCTGAAACCACACTGCTCTTCCGCAATCTGATGCTCTGTACATGCCTTCACCCTCTCAATCAATACCCACCCATATAATTTCCAAGGAAATAATATATATATATATATATATATATATATATATATATATATATATATATATATATATATATATATATATATATATATATATATTTTCTTTTCCTTTCTTTTAAACTATTCGCCATTTCCCGCGTTAGCGAGGTAGTGTTAAGAACAGAGGACTGGGCTTTTCTTGGAATATCCTCACCTGGCCCCTTCCGTTCCTTCTTTCGGTAAATTAAGAAAAAAAACGAGAGGGGAAGATTTCCAGCAACAACAACAACAAAGGCCTTTTAGTCGCCTTCTACGACACGCAGGGAATACGTGGGAAGTATTCTTAATCCCCTATCCCCAGGGATAATATATATATATATATATATATATATATATATATATATATATATATATATATATATATATATATATATATATATATATATATATATATATATATATATATATATATATATATATATATATATATGTATATATATTATATATATTTATATATATATATATATATATATATATATATATATATATATTATATATACATATATATATATATATATATTTTTCTTTTTTTTTTTTTTTTTTTTTAAACTATTCGCAATTTCCCGCATTAGCGAGGTAGCGCTAAGAACAGAGGACTGGGCCTTTTTTGGAATATCCTCACCTGGCCCCCCTCTGTTCCTTCTTTTGGAAAATTTAAAAAAAAAAACGAGAGGGGAGGAATTCCAGCCCCCCGCTCCCTCCCCTTTTAGTCGCCTTCTACGACACGCAGGGAATACGTGGGAAGTATTCTTAAACCCCTATCCCCAGGTGTTTATATATATATATATATATATATATATATATATATATATATATATATATATATATATATATATATGTATATATATATATATATATATATATATATATATATATATGTATATATGTATATATATATATATATATATATATATATATATATATATATATATATATTATCCCTGGGGATAGGGGAGAAAGAATACTTCCCACGTATTCCCTGCGTGTCGTAGAAGGCGACTAAAAGGGGAGGGAGCGGGTGGCTGGAAATCCTCCCCTTTCTTGTTTTTTTTTAATTTTCCAAAAGAAGTAACAGAGAAGGGGGTCAGGTGAGGATATTCCCTCTAAGGCCCAGTTCTCTGTTCTTAACGCTACCTCGCTAACACGGGAAATGGCAAATAGTATGAAAAAAAAAAAAAAAATATATATATATATATATATATATATATATATATATATATATATATATATATATATATAAATATATATATATATATATATATATATATATATATATATATATATATGTATATATATATATGTATATATATATATATATATATATATATATATATATATGTATATATATATATATATATATATATATATATATATATATATATATATATATATACACATACATATATATATATATATATTTTTCTTTTTTTTTTTTTTTTTTTGCTTTGTCGCTGTCTCCCGCGTTTGCGAGGTAGCGCAAGGAAACAGACGAAAGAAATGGCCCAACCCACCCCCATACACATGTATATACATACGTCCACACACGCAAATATACATACCTATTCAGCTCTCCATGGTTTACCCCAGACGCTTCACATGCCTTGATTCAATCCACTGACAGCACGTCAACCCCGGTATACCACATCGCTCCAATTCACTCTATTCCTTGCCCTCCTTTCACCCTCCTGCGTGTTCAGGCCCCGATCACACAAAATCTTTTTCACTCCATCTTTCCACCTCCAATTTGGTCTCCCTCTTCTCCTCGTTCGCTCCACCTCCGACACATATATCCTCTTGGTCAATCTTTCCTCACTCATTCTCTCCATGTGACCAAACCATTTCAAAACACCCTCTTCTGCTCTCTCAACCACGCTATTTTTATTTCCACACATCTCTCTTACCCTTACGTTACTTACTCGATCAAACCACCTCACACCACACATTGTCCTCAAACATCTTATTTCCAGCACATCCATCCTCCTGCGCACAACTCTATCCATAGTCCAAGCCTCGCAACCATACAACATTGTTGGAACCACTATTCCTTCAAACATACCCATTTTTGCTTTCCGAGATAATGTTCTCCACTTCCTCACATTCTTCAAGGCTCCCAAAATTTTCGCCCCCTCCCCCACCCTATGATCCACTTCCGCTTCCATGTTTCCATTCGCTGCCAGATCCACTCCCAGATATCTAAAACACTTCACTTCCTCCAGTTTTTCTCCATTCAAACTCACCTCCCTATTGACTTGACCCTCAACCCTACTGTACCTAATAACCTTGCTCTTATTCACTTTTACTCTTAACTTTCTTCTTTTACACACTTTACCAAACTCAGTCACCAGCTTCTGCAGTTTCTCACATGAATCAGCAACCAGCGTTGTATCATCAGCGAACAATAACTGACTCACTTCCCAAGCTCTCTCATCCCCAACAGACTTCATACTTGCCCCTCTTTCCAAAACTCTTGCATTCACCTCCCTAACAACCCCATCCATAAACAAATTAAACAACCATGGAGACATCACACACCCCTGCCGTAAACCTATATTGACTGAGAACCAATCACTTTCCTCTCTTCCTACACGTACACATACCTTACATCCTCGATAAAAACTTTTCACTGCTTCTAACAACTTGCATCCCACACCATATATTCTTAATACCTTCCACAGCGCATCTCTATCAACTCTATCATATACCTTCTCCAGATCCATAAATGCTACATACAAATCCATTTGCTTTTCTAAGTATTTCTCACATACATTCTTCAAATCAAACACCTGATCCACACATCCTCTACCACTTCTGAAACTACACTGCTTTTCCCCAATCTGATGCTCTGTACATGCCTTCACCCTCTCAATCAATACCCTCCCATATAATTTACCAGGAATACTCAACAAACTTATACCTCTGTAATTTGAGCACTCACTCTTATCCCCTTTGCCTTTGTACAATGGCACTATCTATATATATATATATATATATATATATATATATATATATATAGATATATATATATATATATATATATATATATATATATATATATATATATATATATATATATATATATATATATATTTATATATATATATTTATATATATATATATATATATATATATATATATATATATATATATATATATATATATATATATATATATATATATATATATATATATATATATATATATATATATATATATATATATATATATATATATATATATATATATATATATATATATATATATATATATATATATATATATATATATATATATATATATATATATGTATATATATATATATATATATATATATATATATATATATTCTTTCTTTTAAACTATTCGCCATTTCCCACGTTAGCTAGGTAGCGTTAAGAACAGAGGACTGGGCCTTTGAGGGAATACCCTCACCTGGCCGAATTCTCTGTTTCTTCTTTTGGAAAATTAAAAAAAAAAAAGAAAAAAAAAAAAAAAAAATATATATATATATATATATATATATATATATATATATATATATATATATATATATATATATATATATATATATATATATATATATATATATATATATATATATATATATATATATATATATCTTGGTTACATCCACACACATTTAGGCACCCCACTCTGAGCCTTCGAGGAGGATGAGCACTCCCCGCGTGACTCCTTCTTCTGTTTCCCATTTTAGAAAGTTAATACAAGGAGGGGAGGATTTCCGGCCCCCCGCTCCCGTCCCCTCTAGTCGCTTTCTACGACACGCGAGGAATACGTGGGAAGTATTCTTTCACCCCTATCCCCAGGGATAATATACATATATATATACATACACACACACACACACACACACACACACACGCACACACACACACACACACACACATACATACATATACACATGAAAAATGCAAGAAACAATCCAGAAAACAAACCCCCAGCCTGAAATGAATGAAAAAAAATGAATGCCACACAATGGTTCAACCTCCGGCCACGGAAAAGGAAACGCACAATCTATCCACACAAACGCCAACAGCAGTTCTCATCAATTTCACCACTGTGTCCATAAGCTTCAATGTCTAAGCTACATTTTTCTCCAACTTCACTATTTTCTTGTCAAAAACACCATGCATGAAAACTATCACTCCATTAACACAACTATAAACATTTACTTCCCCTTTAAAAGTTCTGGGGAAGTCTGTCTCGATACACTGCGGCGAGGCGACGCGACGCTGACACAATCACTGTCACAATATCACTTCTGCCTCCTCAAGTCAATCTCTCAGCCACAAGAGTCCTGGAAAGAGGGGCAAGTATGAAGTCTGTTGGGGATGAGAGAGCTTGGGAAGTGAGTCAGTTGTTGTTCGCTGATGATACAGCGCTGGTGGCTGATTCATGTGAGAAACTGCAGAAGCTGGTGACTGAGTTTGGTAAAGTGTGTGGAAGAAGAAAGTTGAGAGTAAATGTGAATAAGAGCAAGGTTATTAGGTACAGTAGGGGTGAGGGTCAAGTCAATTGGGAGGTGAGTTTGAATGGAGAAAAACTGGAGGAAGTGAAGTGTTTTAGATATCTGGGAGTGGATCTGTCAGCGGATGGAACCATGGAAGCGGAAGTGGATCATAGGGTGGGGGAGGGGGCGAAAAATTTGGGAGCCTTGAAAAATGTGTGGAAGTCGAGAACATTATCTCGGAAAGCAAAAATGGGTATGTTTGAGGGAATAGTGGTTCCAACAATGTTGTATGGTTGCGAGGCGTGGGCTATGGATAGAGATGTGCGCAGGAGGATGGATGTGCTGGAAATGAGATGTTTGAGGACAATGTGTGGTGTGAGGTGGTTTGATCGAGTGAGTAACGTAAAGGTAAGAGAGATGTGTGGAAAGAAAAAGAGCGTGGTTGAGAGAGCAGAAGAGGGTATTTTGAAGTGGTTTGGGCACATGGAGAGGATGAGTGAGGAAAGATTGACCAAGAGAATATATGTGTCGGAGGTGGAGGGAGCAAGGAGAAGAGGGAGACCAAATTGGAGGTGGAAAGATGGAGTGAAAAAGATTTTTTGTGATCGGGGTCTGAACATCCAGGAGGGTGA
The DNA here is from genome assembly GCF_036320965.1 of Panulirus ornatus. Lineage (NCBI taxonomy): Eukaryota > Metazoa > Arthropoda > Malacostraca > Decapoda > Palinuridae > Panulirus > Panulirus ornatus. The sequence goes on along the minus strand of NC_092243.1, from coordinate 21,770,801 downwards.
AAGGAGGGCAAGGAATAAAGTGAATTGGAGCGATGTGGTATACCGGGGTTGACGTGCTGTCAGTGGATTGAATCAAGGCATGTGAAGCGTCTGGGGTAAACCATGGAAAGCTGTGTAGGTATGTATATTTGCGTGTGTGGACGTATGTATATACATGTGTATGTGGGGGGTTGGGCCATTTCTTTCGCCTGTTTCCTTGCGCTACCTCGTAAACGCGGGAGACAGCGACAATGTATAAAAAAAAAAAAAAAAAATATATATATATATATATATATCTATATATATATATATATATATATATATATATATATATATATATATATATATATATATATATATATATATATATATATATATATATATATAGATATATATATAAATATATATATATATATCTATATATATATATATATATATATATATATATATATATATATATATATATATATATATATATATATATATATATATATATATATATATATATATATATATATATATATATATTCTCCCTGGGGATAGGAGGATTAAGAATACTTCCCACGTATTCCCTGCGTGTTGTAGAAGGCGACTAAAAGGGGAGGGAGCGGGGGGGGGGATATCCTCCCTTCTTGTTCTTTTTTTTTTTTTCAATTTTCCAAAAGAAGGAACAGAGGGGGCGAGGTGAGGATATTCCAAAAATGGCCCAGTTCTCTGTTCTTAACACTACCTCGCTAACGCGGGAAATGGCGATTAGAAAAGATATATATATATATATATATATATATATATATATATATATATATATATATATATATATATATATATATATATATATATATATATATATATATATATATATATATATATATATATATATAAAGATATATATATATATATATATTTATATATATATATATATATATATATATATATATATATATATATATATATATATATATATATATATATATATATATATATATATATATATATATATATATATATATATATATATATATATATATATATATATATATATATATATATTTTTTTTTTTTTTTTTTTGCTTTGTCGCTGTCTCCCGCGTTTGCGAGGTAGCGCAAAGAAACAGACGAAAGAAATGGCCCAACCCACCCCCATACACATGTATATACATACGTCCAGACACGCAAATATACATACCTACGCAGCTTTCCATGGTTTACCCCAGACTCTTCACATGCCTTGATTCAATCCACTGACAGCACGTCAACCCCGGTATACCACATCGCTCCAATTTACTCTATTCCTTCCCCTCCTTTCACCCTCCTGCATGTTCAGGCCCCGATCACACAAAATCTTTTTCACTCCATCTTTCCACCTACAATTTGGTCTCCCTGTTCTCCTCGTTCCCTCCACCTCCGACACATATATCCGCTTGGTCAATCTTTCCTCAATCATTCTCTCCATGTGCCCAAACCATTTCAAAACACCCTCTTCTCCTCTCTCAACCACACTCTTTTTATTTCCACACATCTCTCTTACCCTTAAGTTACTTACTTGATCAAACCACCTCACAACACACATTGTCCTCAAACATCTCATTTCCAGCACATCCATCCTCCTGCGCACAACTCTATCCATAGTCCACGCCTCGCAACCATACAACATTGTTGGAACCACTATTCCTTCAAACATACCCATTTTTGCTTTCCGAGATAATGTTCTCGACTTCCACACATTCTTCAAGGCTCCCAGAATTTTCGCCCCCTCCCCCACCCTATGATTCACTTCCGCTTCCATGGTTCCATCCGCTGCCAGATCCACTCCCAGATATCTAAAACACTTCACTTCCTCCAGTTCTTCTCCATTCAAAATCACCTCCCAATTGACTTGACCCTCAACCCTACTGTACCTAATAACCTTGCTCTTATTCATATTTACTCTTAACTTTCTTCTTTCAAACACTTTACCAAACTCAGTCACCAGCTTCTGCAGTTTCTCATATGAATCAGCCACCAGCGCTGTATCATCAGCGAACAACAACTGACTCACTTCACAAGCTCTCTCATCCCCAACAGACTTCATACTTGCCCCTCTTTCCAAAACTCTTGCATTCACCTCCCTAACAACCCCATCCATAAACAAATTAAACAACCATGGAGACATCACACACCTCTGCCGCAAACCTACATTCACTGAGAACCAATCACTTTCCTCTCTTCCTACACGTACACATGCCTTACATCCTCGATAAAAACTTTTCACTGCTTCTAACAACTTGCCTCCCACACCATATATTCTTAATACCTTCCACAGAGCATCTCTATCAACTCTATCATATGCCTTCTCCAGATCCATAAATGCTACATACAAATCCATTTGCTTTTCTAAGTATTTCTCACATACATTCTTCAACGCAAACACCTGATCCACACATCCTCTACCACTTCTGAAACCACACTGCTCTTCCCCAATCTGATGCTCTGTACATGCCTTCACCCTCTCAATCAATACCTTCCCATATAATTTACCAGGAATACTCAACAAACTTATACCTCTGTAATTTGAGCACTGACTCTTATCCCCTTTGCCTTTGTACAATGGCACTATGCACGTATTCCACCAATCCTCAGGCACCTCATCATGAATCATACATACATTAAATAACCTTACCAACCAGTCAACAATACAGTTAACCCCTTTTTAAATAAATTCCACTGCAATACCATCCAAACCTGCTGCCTTCCCGGCTTTCATCTTCCGTAAAGCTTTTACTACCTCTTCTCTATTTACCAAATCATTTCCCCTAACCCTCTCACTTTTCACACCACCTCGACCAAAACACCCTATATCTGCCACTCTATCATCAAACACATTCAACAAACCTTCAAAATAGTCACTCCATCTCCTTCTCACATCACCACTACTTGTTATCAACTCCCCACTTGCGCCCTTCACCGAAGTTCCCATTTGCTCCCTTGTCTTACGCACTTTATTTACCTCCTTCCAGATCATCTTTTTATTCTCCCTAAAATTTAATGATACTCTCTCACCCCAACTCTCATTTGCCCTTTTTTTCACCTCTTGCACCTTTCTCTTGACCTCCTGTCTCTTTCTTTTATACGTCTCCCACTCAATTGCATTTTTTCCCTGCAAAAATCGTCCAAATGCCTCTCTCTTCTCTTTCACTAATACTCTTACTTCTTCATCCCACCACTCACTACCCTTTCTAATCAACCCACCTAACAATCTTCTCATGCCACAAGCATCTTTTGCGCAATCCATCACTGATTCCCTAAATACATCCCATTCCTCCCCACTCCCCTTACTTCGATTGTTCTCACATTTTTCCATTCTGTACTCAGTCTCTCCTGGTACTTCCTCACACAGGTCTCCTTCTCAAGCTCACTTACTCTCACCACCCTCTTCACCCCAACATTCACTCTTCTTTTCTGAAAACCCATACAAATCTTCACCTTAGCCTCCACAGGATAATGATCAGACATCCCTCCAGTTGCACCTCTCAGCACATTAACATCCAAAAGTCTCTCTTTCGCACGCCTGTCAATTAACACGTAATCCAATAACGCTCTCTGGCCATCTCTCCTACTTACATAAGTATACTTATGTATATCTCGCTTTTTAAACCAGGTATTCCCAATCATCAGTCCTTTTTCAACACATAAATCTACAAGCTCTTCACCATTTCCATTTACAACACTGAACACCCCATGTATACCAATTATTCCCTCAACTGCCACATTACTCACCTTTGCATTCAAATCACTCATCACTATGACCCGGTATCGTGCATCAAAACCACTAACACGCTCATTCAGCTGCTCCCAAAACACTTGCCTCTCTTGATCTTTCTTATCATGCCCATATATATATATATATATATATATATATATATATATATATATATATATATATATATATATATATATATATATTTTTTTTTTTTTTTTTTTTTCCTTTGTCGCTGTCTCCCGCGTGTGCGAGGTAGCGCAAGGAAACAGACGAAAGAAATGGCCCAACCCACCCCCATACACATGTATATACATACGTCCACACACGCAAATATACATTCCTACACAGCTTTCCATGGTTTACCCCAGACGCTTCAGATGCCTTGATTCAATCCACTGACAGCACGTCAACCCCGGTATACCACATCGCTCCAATTCACTCTATTCCTTGCCCTCCTTTCACCCTCCTGCATGTTCAGGACCCGATCACACAAAATCTTTTTCACTCCATCTTTCCACCTCCAATTTGGTCTCCCTCTTCTCCTCGTTCCCTCCACCTCCGACACATATATCCTCTTCGTCAATCTTTCCTCACTCATTCTCTCCATGTGCCAGAACCAATTCACAACACCCTCTTCTGCTCTCTCAACCACGCTCTTTTTATTTCCACACATCTCTCTTACCCTTACGTTACTTACTCGATCAAACCACCTCACACCACACATTGTCCTCAAACATTTCATTTCCAGCACATCCATCCTCCTGCGCACAACTCTATCCATAGCCCACACCTCGCAGCCATACAACATTGTTGGAACCACTATTCCTTCAAACATACCCATTTTTGCTTTCCGAGATAATGTTCTCGACTTCCACACATTCTTCAAGGCTCCCAGAATTTTCGCCCCCTCCCCTACCCTATGATCCACTTCCGTTTCCATTGTTCCATCCGCTGCCAGATCCACTCCCAGATATCTAAAACACTTCACTTCCTCCAGTTCTTCTCCATTCAAACTCACCTCCCAATTGACTTGACCCTCAACCCTACTGTACCTAATAACCTTGCTCTTATTCACATTTACTCTTAACTTTCTTCTTTCACACACTTTACCAAACTCAGTCACCAGCTTCTGCAGTTTCTCACATGAATCAGCCACCAGCGCTGTATCATCAGCGAACAACAACTGACTCACTTCCCAAGCTCTCTCATCCCCAACAGACTTCATACTTGCCCCTCTTTCTAAAACTTTTGCATTCACCTCCCTAACCACCCCATCCATAAACAAATTAAACAACCATGGAGACATCACACACCCCTGCCGCAAACCTACATTCACTGAGAACCAATCACTTTCCTCTCTTCCTACACGTACACATGTCTTACATCCTCGATAAAAACTTTTCACTGCTTCTAACAACTTGCCTCCCACACCATATATTCTTAATACCTTCCACAGAGCATCTCTATCAACTCTATCATATGCCTTCTCCAGATCCATAAATGCTACATACAAATCCATTTGCTTTTCTAAGTATTTCTCACATACATTCTTCAAAGCAAACACCTGATCCACACATCCTCTACCACTTCTAAAACCACACTGCTCTTCCCCAATCTGATGCTCTGTACATGCCTTCACCCTCTCAATCAATATCTTCCCATATAATTTCCCAGGAATACTCCACAAACTTATACCTCTGTAATTTGAGCACTCACTCTTATCCCCTTTGCCTTTGTACAATGGCACTATGCACGCATTCCGCCAATCCTCAGGCACCTCACCATGAGTCATACATACATTAAATAACCTTACCAACCAGTCAACAATACAGTCACCCCCTTTTTTAATAAATTCCACTGCAATACCATCCAAACCTGCTGCCTTGCCGGCTTTCATCTTCCGCAAAGCTTTTACTACCTCTTCTCTGTTTACCAAATCATTTTCCCTAACCCTCTCACTTTGCACACCACCTCGACCAAAACACCCTATATCTGCCACTCCATCATCAAACACATTCAACAAACCTTCAAAATATATATTGCTATGAATCCACGGGGAAAATGAAACACGAAAAGTTCTCAAGTGCACTTTCGTGTAATAATCACATCATCAGGGGAGACACAAGAGAGAAATATGACAGTCAGTTGATATACATCGAAGAAACGATGCTAGGACGCCATTTGGTAAACTTGTTTACCAAATGGCGTCCTAGGAGTCCTAGGAGGTAAGGGGAGTGGGGGAGGAATGGGATGTATTTAGGGAAGCAGTGATGGCTTGTGCAAAAGATGCTTGTGGCATGAGAAGCGTGGGAGGTGGGATGATTAGAAAAGGTAGTGAGTGGTGGGATGAAGAAGTAAGATTGTTAGTGAAAGAGAAGAGAGAGGCATTTGAACGATTTTTGCAGGAAAAAAATGGAAATGAGTGAGAGAGGTATAAGCGAAAGAGGCAGGATGTCAAAAGAAAGGTGCAAGAGGTAAAAAAGAGGGCAAATGAGAGTTGGGGTGAGAGAATATCATTAAATTTCAAGGAGAATATAAAGATGCTTTGGAAGGAGGTAAATAATGTGCGTAAGACAAGGGAGCAAATGGGAACTTCAGTGAAGGAGGCTAATGGGGAAGTGATAACAAGTAGTGGTGATGTGAGGAGATGGAGTGAGTATTTTGAAGTTTTGTTGAATGTGTTTGATGATAGAGTGGCAGATATAGGGTGTTTTGGTCGAGGTGGTGTGCAAAGTGAGAGGGTTAGGGAGAATGATTTGGTAAATAGAGAAGAGGTAGTAAAAGCTTTGCGGAAGATGAAAGCCGGCAAAGCAGCAGGTTTGGATGGTATTGCAGTGGAATCTATCAAAAAAGGGGGTGACTGTATTGTTGACTGGTTGGTAAGGTTATGTAATGTATGTATGATGCATGGTGAGGTGCCTGAGGATTGGCGGAATGCTTGCAAAGTGCCATTGTACAAAGGTAAAGGGATTAAGAGTGAGTGCTCAAATTACAGAGATATAAGTTTGTTGAGTATTCCTGGTAAATTGTATGGGAGGGTATTGATTGAGAGGGTGAAGGCGTGTACAGAGCATCAGATTGGGGAAGAGCAGTGTGGTTTCAGAAGTGGTTGAGGATGTGTGGATCAGGTGTTTGCTTTGAAGAATGTATGCGAGAAATACTTAGAAAAGCAAATGGATTTGTATGTAGCATTTATGGATCTGGAGAAGGCATATGATAGAGTTGATAGAGATGCTCTGTGGAAGGTTTTAAGAATATATGGTGTGGGAGGCAAGTTGTTAGAAGCAGTGAAAAGTTTTTATCGAGGATGTAAGGCATGTGTACGTGTAGGAAGAGAGGAAAGTGATTGGTTCTCAGTGAATGTGGGTTTGCGGCAGGGGTGTGTGATGTCTCCATGGTTGTTTGATATGTTTGTGGATGGGGTTTTTGGGGAGGTGAATGTAAGAGCTTTGGAAAGAGGGGCGAGTATGCAGTCTGTTGTGGATGAGAGAGCTTGGGAGGTGAGTCAGTTGTTGTTCGCTGATGATACAGCGCTGGTGGCTGTATATACATACATATACATACCGATACATTTCAACGTATACCTATATATACATACATAGACATATACATATATACACATGTACATAATTCATACTTGCTGTCTTTATTGATTCCCGTCGCCACCCCACCACATGAAATGACAACTCCATCCCCAGCACCCGCGCGAGGTAGCGCTAGGAAAAGACAACAAAGGCAACATTCGTTCACACTCAGTCTCTAGTTATGTATAATGCATTGAAACCACAGCCCCCTTTACACATCCTGGCCCCACAAAACTTTCCATGGTTTACCCCAGACGTTTCACATGCCCTGGTTCAATCCATTGACAGCACGTCGACTCCGGTTTACCACATCGTTTCATTTCACTCTATTCCTTGCACGCGTTCACCCTCCTACAAGTTTAGGCCCCGATCGCTCAAAATCTTTTCAATCCATCCTTCCACCTCCAATTTGGTTTCCAACGTCTCCTCGTTCCCTTCATCTCTGACATATGTATCCTCTTTGTCAATCTTTCCACACTCATTCTGTCCATGTGACCAAACCATTTCAATACACCCTCTTCTGCTCTCTCAACCACACTTTTTATTTCCACACATCTGTCTTACCCTTTCATTACTTACTCGATCAAACTACCTCACACCACATATTGTCCTCAAACATCTCATTTCCAACACGTCCACCCTCCTCCGCACAACCATATGTATAGCCCACGCCTCGTAACCATATAACATTGTTGGAACCACTGTTCCTTCAAGCATACCCATTTTTGCTTTCCGAGATAACGTTCCGCATTCCACACATTTTTCAGTGCTCCCAGAACTTTCGCCCCCTCCCCCACCCTGTGACTCACTCCCGCTTCCATGGTTCCATCCGATGTCACATCTACTCCCAGGTATCTTAAACACTTCACTTCCTTCAATTTTTCTCCCTTCAAACTTGCCTCCCAATTGATTTGTCCCTCAACATTACTGTACCTAATAACCTTTCTCTTATTCACATTTACTCTCAGCTTTCTTGTTTCACACACTTTACCAAACTCAGTCACCAGCTTCTGCAGCGCTGTATCATTAGCGAACAACAACTTCCCCGCTTCCCAACCCCTTCATCCACAACAGACTGCTTACTTGCCCCTCTCTCCAAAATTCTTGCATTCACCTCTCTAAGAACCCCATCCATGAACAAATTAAACAGCCATGGAGATATGACGCACCCCTGCCGCAAACCGACATTCACTAAGAACCAATCATTTTCGTCTCTTCCTACTCGTACACATGCCTTAAATCTTCAATGAAAACTTTTCACTTCTTCCAGCATCTTGCCTCTCACACCATGTAATCTTAATACCTTCCACAGAGCATCTCTATAAACTTTATTATATTCCTTCTCCAGATCCATAAATGCTACATACAAATCCATTTGTTTTTCTAGGTATTTCTCAAATACATTCTTCTAAGGAAACATCTGATCCACACGCCCTTTACTTCTTTTGAAACCACACTGCTCTTCCCTAATCTGATTCTCTGTACATGACTTCACCCTCTCAACCAATATCCTCCAATATAATTTCACAGGAATACTCGACACACTTATACATCTGTAATTTGAACACTCACCTTTATCCTCTTCGTCTTTAAACAATGGCACTATGCATGCATTCCGCCAATCCTCAGGCACTTCACCATGAGCCATACATACAATGAATATCCTCACTAACCAGTCAACAACACAGTCACACCCTTTTTTAATAAATTCCACCGCAATTTCATCCAAACCTGCCGCCTTGTCGGCTTTCATCTTTCGCAAAGCTTTCACTTCCTCTTCTGTGTTTACCAAATCATTCTCCCTGACCCTCTCACTTCGAACACCACCTCGACCAAAACACCCTATATCTGCCACTCTATCATCTAAGACATTCAACAAACCTTCAAAATACTCACTCCATCTCGTCACATCACCACTACTTGTTATTACCTCCCCATTAGCCCCTTTCACCGATGTTCCCATTTGTTCTTTAGTTTTACGCACTTTATTTACCCTCTTCCAAAACATCTTTTTTCTATCCCTAAAATTTACTGATACGCTATCACCCCAACTCTCATTTGCCCTCTTTTTCATCTCTTGCACCTTTCTCTTGACCTCCTGCCTCTTTCTTTTATACTTCTTTTATACATTTTATACACAAAATGTACACTAGCAGCGAGTGAGCGGAAGATGCAGGCTAAAGCATAAGGAAAAAGAAAATACGAGGTTTCAAGCGCTTTCGTATAATCACATCGTTAACAATGAGTGCAGATAGCGAGAACCAAACTTTGATATACTAACTACCACTCGGCAGGGCAAGCAAATGATATGAAAACAGGTGAAGCATATGTCATTTATTGGCACAATATCTTGTTTTCATATGAAAAACTATGTTGATATAGGAAACAAATTCAGTAGTGCCCGGTAGTTTATCAATTCATTTATAAGTTTATCAATTTATTATTCACCAAAATCCCCGTTGATGATTTATTATAGTTTTTGTCTGAACTACTAGACAAACATACTTTTGCATTACATACAAGTTCGTTCATTCATTCACCATTAATTTATTGTGTTTAACGGCCAGCGACCAATGCGGAGGGTCATTAAGCCTGACCTACAAGTATCAGAATTAATTAATCTATTTATCAAAACAAGTCAAAATTTCCAACAAGACCCATAGTGAGTTCAGTTGGCTCCATCACATATAGATTTTCAAAGTGGTTAGTTTCTTTATTAAGCCCATTAGTGGGTATGATATCAAATTCTAATATGAACAATGTAGATTTAGATAACAAGCTTAATGATATCGATATTAACTTTCATTTCAAACTTGTTAGCTTTGACGTTTCATACCTGTTCACAAATGTTCCAGTTGATGAGCTCTTAAAATATCTATTTGATTTTTTGGATGATATTCATTTACCTGTTTCAAAGTCTGTTAATACTGAATTGATAAGAATGTGTATGGAAGAGTGCGTATTTGAATTTAATGGAAAATTTTATGCTAAAAAATTTGGTATGGCAATAGGTAACCCTCTTTCATCTGTACTAAGTAATCTTTATATGGAATTTTTTGAAACAAAGTTACTAAATGATACCTTACCTTCTAATGCAATTTGGTTTAGGTATGGAGATGATGTTATTTGTGTTTGGCCAACAAATAAAAATCTACAAACACTTCTCCCATTATTTAACAATTTAGTACCTTCCATCAAATCTACTGTAGAAAATGAAAATAATGTATGTTGCTATTTTTAGATTGCATGATTCATAGGGATGGAAACAAGCTTAAGTTTAACATTTACGCAAAACCTATCAATGTACGCTCACATATCCATTATTACTCAGCTCAACATGAGTTGAATTATCATAATTCTAGTCTGTTCCTTAGGGCATTACGTATTTGCAGTCCAGAGTTTATTGATGATGAATTTGAGAAGATATATTCCATTGGATCTTAGTTAAAGTACCCTAGATCTTTCATTGAAGAACCCCTTAAGTTAGCAAAGAAATCATTTTATACAGCTGAGTCCAAACCTCCCCTTACTTCCCATATTGTTTCAATCCTTTAATGTAAATCCTGCCTTCAGCAACAACAATACTATAAAGAATATCTTAATCTGGAACTACAGGATGCATCTATAGAGTGTCATGGAGAAATTGATAAGTTTTATGTTAGGCAGACTAGTAAGGATCTTTCCTTTAGAATTCAGCAACATATACAACAGAAACAGGACAAGAATCAAATGCCCTTGTTTGATCACGTTGAAAATCATAATCATTGTATTAACTGGAGTAAAGCCATCTCGGTTATTAACGTGAAACAACATTATCACGAGAAATACCATTGAATCTTCTGTTATTGAATACAAAAAGAATTATAACCTTGATATTAGTGAAGGTCTATACAAATTGGATAGCATTATTGTTGATATAATTTGTAAACCGTTCCCCCTTCCTGTTCACATAAGTTTCATACACTTGTTGCTAGATCCGGGCTCGCACGGGTAGTCACTTGTTTACCAAATGGCGTCCGAGCTACGTCTCTTCGTTGTGTATCAACTGACTGTTATATTTCTTTCTTGTATCACGCGCTCAAATATGATCCCTTTAAACATTATATATATATATATAGATATATATATATATATATTTTTTTTTTTATACTATTCGCCATTTCCCGCATTAGCAAGGTAGCGTCAAGAACAGAGGACTGGACCTTTGAGGGAACATCCTCACCTGGCCCCCTTCTCTGTTCCTTCTTTTGGAAAATTAAAAAAAACTGAGAGGGGAGGATTTCCAGCCCCCCGCTCCCAATAATAATAATAATAATAATAATAATTTTTTTTTTTTTTTTTTTTTGCTTTGTCGCTGTCTCCCGCGTTTGCGAGGTAGCGCAAGGAAACAGACGAAAGAAATGGCCCAACCCCCCCCCATACACATGTATATACATACGTCCACACACGCAAATATACATACCTACACAGCTTTCCATGGTTTACCCCAGACGCTTCACATGCCTTGATTCAATCCACTGACAGCACGTCAACCCCGGTATACCACATCGCTCCAATTCACTCTATTCCTTGCCCTCCTTTCACCCTCCTGCATGTTCAGGCCCCGATCACACAAAATCTTTTTCACTTCATCTTTCCACCTCCAATTTGGTCTCCCTCTTCTCCTCGTTCCCTCCACCTCCGACACATATATCCTTTTGGTCAATCTTTCCTCACTCATTCTCTCCATGTGACCAAACCATTTCAAAACACCCTCTTCTGCTCTCTCAACCACGCTCTTTTTATTTCTACACATCTCTCTTACCCTTACGTTACTTACTCGATCAAACCACCTCACACCACACATTGTCCTCAAACAACTCATTTCCAGCACATCCATCCTCCTGCGCACAACTCTATCCATAGTCCACGCCTCGCAACCATACAACATTGTTGGAACCACTATTCCTTCAAACATACCCATTTTTGCTTTCCGAGATAATGTTCTCGACTTCCACACATTCTTCAAGGCTCCCAGAATTTTCGCCCCCTCCCCCACCCTATGATCCACTTCCGCTTCCATGTTACCATCCGCTGCCAGATCCACTCCCAGATATCTAAAACACTTCACTTCCTTCAGTTTTTCTCCATGAAATCGCAGGAAATAGAACACGATAAGTTTTCAAGAGCACTTTCATGTAATGATCACATCGTCAAGGGAACTACAAGAATGAGATGGAAGATGTCGAAGTCAGTTGGAACACAAGGAAGAGACGTAGCTAAGACGCCACTGATAAACAAGCGTTACCGGATAGTGGTGTTCGGGTTGGTGGTGCTCGGGGTCTGGCATCATGACTGCGGTAAAATTCTCGTTATGTGGACAAGAAAGGGAGATGTTTACAAATTTTGCCTACATAAAGCTATCCAGTTGGTATAGACCTTCACGATTATTAATGTTATAACTCTTTATTTATTCAGTGATAGAATATTCAGTGATATTTCTCGTGGTAAAGGAGCTAGTTGATAACTGAATTGGTATTACTACAGCAAAAACAATGATCACACTTTTTAACATGATTGATGAAAGCACTTGATTCTTCTTCTGTTCTTATGCTATATCTATGTTGCTCAAGTCTAACATAAAGATCCTTACCAATTTGCCCAACATAAAACATATTACAGTCTTTACAAAGTATTCTGTAAACACAGCTCTTACAATTTTCTGGTAATCTTTTTTTTTATGAAAATATTCTTTGTAGCACTGTTATTGCTGAAGCTCACATTTACATTAAAGGATTTAAGCAATGTGGGAAGTAATGTAAAATCATCACTAAAAGGGAGAACTAAAAGATTCTTGGTATCAAAGGAAGGTTTGGGTTTAACAATATGAAATGACTTATTTGTCGATTTAATGGATTCATCAATGAAAGATTTAGAATACTTCAACCTAGATTTGATAAAATACATCTTCTTAAACTCATCATAGATAAGTTCCGGAATGCATATATGTAATGCCTTAAGGAACATAGACTGGAATGATAATAACTCAACTCTGTCATGTTGAGCTGAGTAATAATGAAAATAAGGACAAATATTGTTGGGATTTCTGTATATGCTAAATTTACACATGTTTCTATCCTTATGGATCATGCGGTCTAGAATTGGTAACATACAATCATTTTAGACCACCACAGCAAAGTTGATAGAAGGCTATGCAGATGTTGTTTGTGTTTAGCCAACGAAATTGAAATTTACAAATAATTCTCCCTTTACTTAACAATGTATTACCTTCTATCATCTATTTACGACCTCCTCATCTCTTACAAGATATGGGATCAAGTTAACCTATATTTTGAGAAACATATTTACCTTATTTTTCTTAATAATCAAGTTATCTAATACGAATCATCAAACATGGCATGCACAATACTGTAAATAAAAAAGATGGTTTAGATAAATCAGCCAACGTTACAACTGACAAAAGAAAAAATGTAACTGTTTCCCTGAACGAAGGTTAACCTAATTTTGTATCTTGAGAGCTGTGATATCTTGGAGGGTGACCTATGCCTTAATCCCTTTACCTGTCACTCGTATACCTGCCCCGGCCCACTGGCAGCTGGTATAGTATATTCTGGTTTCCTTTTGTCTGTACTTAATCTTGACAGAGATATACGAAAGCTCATGACACTGTTGGGGATGAGAGAGCTTGGGAAGTGAGTCAGTTGTTGTTCGCTGATGATACAGCGCAGGTGGTTGATTCATGTGAGAAACTGCAGAAGCTGGTAACTGAGTTTGGTAAAGTGTGTGAAAGAAGAAAGTTAAGAGTAAATGTGAATAAGAGCAATGTTATTAGGTACAGTAGGGTTGAGGGTCAAGTCAATTGGGAGGTGATTTTGAATGGAGAAAAACTGGAGGAAGTGAAGTGTTTTAGATATCTGGGAGTGGATCTGGCAGCGGATGGAACCATGGAAGCGGAAGTGGATCATAGGGTGGGGGAGGAGGCGAAAATTCTGGGGGCCTTGAAGAATGTGTGGAAGTCGAGAACATTATCTCGGAAAGTAAAAATGGGTATGTTTGAAGGAATAGTGGTTCCAACAATGTTGTATGGTTGCGAGGCGTGTGCTATGGATAGAGTTGTGCGCAGGAGGATGGATGTGCTAGAAATGAGATGTTTGAGGACAATGTGTGGTGTGAGGTGGTTTGATCGAGTAAGTAACGTAAGGGTAAGAGAGATATGTGGAAATAAAAAGAGCGTGGTTGAGAGAGCAATAGAGGGTGTTTTAAAATGGTTTGGGCACATGGAGAGAATGAGTGAGGAAAGATTGACCAAGAGGATATATGTGTCAGAGGTAGAGGGAACGAGGAGAAGAGGGAGACCAAATTGGAGGTGCAAAGATGGAGTGAAAAAGATTTTGTGTGATCGGGGCCTGAACATACAGGAGGGTGAAAGGAGGGCAAGGAATAGAGTGAATTGGAGCGATGTGGTATACCGGGGTTGACGTGCTGTCAGTGGATTGAATCAAGGCATAAGAAGCGTCTGGGTTAAACCATGGAAAGCTGTGTAGGTATGTATATTTTGCGTGTGTGGACGTATGTATATACATGTGTATGGGGGTGGGCTGGGCCATTTCTTTCCTCTGTTTCCTTGCGCTACCTCGCAAACGCGGGAGACAGCGACAAAGCAAAAGAAAAAAAAATTTATTTATATATATATATATATATATATATATATATATATATATATATATATATATATATATATATATATATATATATATATATATATATATATATAAGAGAGAGGCATTTGGACGATTTTTGCAAGGAAAAAATGCAATTGAGTGGGAGATGTATAAAAGAAAGAGACAGGAGGTCAAGAGAAAGGTGCAAGAGGTGAAAAAAAGGGCAAATGAGAGTTGCGGTGAGAGAGTATCATTAAATTTTAGGGAGAATAAAAAGATGTTCTGGAAGGAGGTAAACAAAGTGCGTAAGACAAGGGAGCAAATGGGAACTTCAGTGAAGGGCGCAAATGGGGAGGTGATAACAAGTAGTGGTGATGTGAGAAGGAGATGGAGTGAGTATTTTGAAGGTTTGTTGAATGTGTTTGATGATAGAGTGGCAGATATAGGGTGTTTTGGTCGAGGTGGTGTGCAAAGTGAGAGGGTTAGGGAAAATGATTTGGTAAACAGAGAAGTGGTAGTGAAAGCTTTGCGGAAGATGAAAGCCGGCAAGGCGGCAGGTTTGGATGGTATTGCAGTGGAATTTATTAAAAAAGGGGATGACTGTATTGTTGACTGGTTGGTAAGGTTATTTAATGTATGTATGACTCATGGTGAGGTGCCTGAGGATTGGCGGAATGCGTGCATAGTGCCATTGTACAAAGGCAAAGGGGATAAGAGTGAGTGCTCAAATTACAGAGGTATAATAAGTTTGTTGAGTATTCCTGGTAAATTATATGGGAGGGTATTGATTGAGAGGGTGAAGGCATGTACAGAGCATCAAATTGGGGAAGAGCAGTGTGGTTTCAGAAGTGGTAGAGGATGTGTGGATCAGGTGTTTGCTTTGAAGAGTGTATGTGAGAAATACTTAGAAAAGCAAATGGATTTGTATGTAGCATTTATGGATCTGGAGAAGGCATATGATAGAGTTGATAGGGATGCTCTGTGGAAGGTATTAAGAATATATGGTGTGGGAGGAAAGTTGTTAGAAGCAGTGAAAAGTTTTTATCGAGGATGTAAGGCATGTGTACGTGTAGGAAGAGAGGAAAGTGATTGGTTCTCAGTGAATGTAGGTTTGCGGCAGGGGTGTATGATGTCTCCATGGTTGTTTAATTTGTTTATGGATGGGGTTGTTAGGGAGGTAAATGCAAGAGTCTTGGAAAGAGGGGCAAGTATGAAGTCTGTTGTGGATGAGAGAACTTGGGAAGTGAGTCAGTTGTTGTTCGCTGATGATACAGCGCTGGTGGCTGATTCATGTGAGAAACTGCAGAAGCTGGTGACTGAGTTCGGTAAAGTGTGTGGAAGAAGAAAGTTAAGAGTAAATGTGAATAAGAGCAAGGTTATTAGGTACAGTAGGGTTGAGGGTCAAGTCAATTGGGAGGTGAGTTTGAATGGAGAAAAACTGGAGGAAGTGAAGTGTTTTACATATCTGGGAGTGGATCTGGCAGCGGATGGAACCATGGAAGCGGAAGTGGATCATAGGGTGGGGGAGGGGGCGAAAATTCTGGGGGCCTTGAAGAATGTGTGGAAGTCGAGAACATTATCTCGGAAAGCAAAAATGGGTATGTTTGAAGGAATAGTGGTTCCAACAATGTTGTATGGTTGCGAGGCGTGGGCTATGGATAGAGTTGTGCGCAGGAGGATGGATGTGCTGGAAATGAGATGTTTGAGGACAATATGTGGTGTGAGGTAGTTTGATCGAGTGAGTAACGTAAGGGTAAGAGAGATGTGTAGAAATAAAAAGAGCGTGGTTGAGAGATCGGAAAAGGGTGTTTTGAAGTGGTTTGGGCACATGGAGAGAATGAGTGAGGAAAGATTGACGAAGAGGATATATGTGTCGGAGGAGGAGGGAACGAGGAGAAGAGGGAGACCAAATTGGAGGTGGAAAGATGGAGTGAAAAAGATTTTGTGTGATCGGGGCCTGAACATGCAGGAGGGTGAAAGGAGGAAAAGGAATAGAGTGATTTGGAGCGATGTGGTATACCGGGGTTGACGTGCTGTCAGTGGATTGAATCAAGGCATGTGAAGCGTCTGGGGTAAACCATGGAAAGCTGTGTAGGTATGTATATTTGCGTGTGTGGACGTATGTATATACATGTGTATGTGGGGGGGGGGGGGGGGCCATTTCTTTCGTCTGTTTCCTTGCGCTACCTTGCAAACGCGGGAGACAGCGACAAAGTATAATAAAATAAAAATAAATAAGATATATATATATATATATATATATATATATATATATATATATATATATATATATATATATATATATATATATATATATATATATATATATATATCTTTTCTTCTTTTAAACTATTCGCCATTTCCCGCGTTAGCGAGGTAGAGTTAAGAACAGAGGACTGGACCTTTTTTGGAATATCCTCACCTGGCCCCCTCTGTTCCTTCTTTTGGAAATTTAAAAAAAAAAAAAAAAAAAAAAAGAGAGGGGAGGATTTCCAGCCCCCCGCTCCCTCCCCTTTTAGTCGCCTTCTACGACACGCAGGGAATACGTTGGAAGTATTCTTTCTTAATCCCCTATCCCCATATATATATATATATATATATATATATATATATATATATATATATATATATATATATATATATATATACATATATATATATATATATATATATATATATATATATATATATATATATATATATATATATATATATATATATATATATATACATAAACATTTGTCATTTCCTGCGTTAGTGAGGTTGCGTTAAGAACAGAGAACTGAACATTAGCGAAAAATTCCTCACATGTCCCCCTTCTCTGTTCCCTCTTTTAGAAAAGTAAAAACTGGAAGAGAGGATCTCCAGTCCCTTGCTCCCTCCCATATTAGTCGCCTACTACGACTTCCAGGGACTACGTGCGAAGTATTTTCTCCCGTATCACCTATACATATATATTTCTTTTTTTTCTTTCAAACTGTTCGCCATTTCCCGCATTAGCAAGGTAGCGTTAAGAACAGAGGACTGGGCCTTTGAGGGAATACCCTCACCTGGCCCAATTGTCTGTTCCTTCTTTTGGAAAATTAAAAAAAAAGAAAAAAAAAAACGAGAGGGGAGGATTTCCAGCCCCCCGCTCCCTCCCCTTTTAGTCGCCTTTTACGACACGCAAGGAATACGTGGGAAGTATTCTTTGTCCCCTATCCCCAGGGATGATACATATATATATATATATATATATATATATATATATATATATATATATATATATATATATATATATATATATATATATATATATATATATATATATATATATATATATGTATATATATATATATATATATATATATATATATATATATATATATATATATATATATATATATATATATATATACATATATATATCTTTTTTTTCTTTTATACTATTCGCCATTTCCTGCATTAGCGAGGTAACGTTAAGAACAGAGAACTGGGCCTTTGAGGGAATATCCTCACCTGGCCCCCTTCTCTGTTCCTTCTTATGGAAAATTAAAAAAAAATAATGAGAGGGGAGGATTTCCAGCCCCCCTCTCCCTCCCCTTTTAGTCGCCTTCTACGACACGAAGGAAATACGTGGAAGTATTCTTTCTCCCCTATCCCCAGGGATATATATATATATATATATATATATATATATATATATATATATATATATATATATATATATATATATATATATATATATATATATATATATATATATATATATATATATATATATGTAAATATTTTTTTCTTTTTTTTTTTTTTTTTTTGCTTTGACGCTGTCTCCCACGTTTGCGAGGTAGCGCAAGGAAACAGACGAAAGAAATGGCCCAACCCACCCCCATACATATGTATATACATACGTCCACACACGCAAATATACATACCTACACAGCTTTCCATGGTTTACCCCAAACGCTTCACATGCCTTGATTCAATCCACTGACAGCACGTCAACCCCGGTATACCACATCACTCCAATTCACTCTATTCCTTGCCCTCCTTTCACCCTCCTGCATGTTCAGGCCCCGATCACACAGAATCGTTTTCACTCCATCTTTCCACCTCGAATTTGGTCTCCCTCTTCTCCTCGTTCCCTCCACCTCCGACACATATATCCTCTTCGTCAATCTTTCCTCACTCATTCTCTCCATGTGACCAAACCATTTCAAAACACCCTCTTCTGCTCTCTCAACCACGCTCTTTTTATTTCCACACATCTCTCTTACCCTTACGTTACTAACTCGATCAAACCACCTCACACCACACATTGTCCTCAAACATCTCATTTCCAGCACATCCATCCTCCTGCGCACAACTCTATCCATAATCCACGCCTCGCAACCATACAACATTGTTTGAACCACTATTCCTTCAAACATACCCATTTTTGCTTTCCGAGATAATGTTCTCGACTTCCACACATTCTTCAAGGCTCCCAGAATTTTCGCCCCCTCCCCCACGGTATGATCCACTTCCGCTTCCATGGTTCCATCCGCTGCCAGATCCACTCCCAGATATCTAAAACACTTCACTTCCTCCAGTTTTTCTCCATTCAAACTCATCTCCCAATTGACTTGACCCTCAACCCTACTGTACCTAATAACCTTGCTCTTATTCACATTTACTCTTAACTTTCTTCTCTCACACACTTTACCAAACTCAGTCACCAGCTTCTGCAGTTTCTCGCATGAATCAGCCACCAGCGCTGTATCATCAGCGAACAACAACTGACTCACTTCCCAAGCTCTCTCATCCCCAACAGACTTCATCCTTGCCCCTCTTTCCAAAACTCTTGCATTCACGTCCCTAACAATCCCATCCATAAACAAATTAAACAACCATGGAGACATCACACACCCCTGCCGCAAACCTACATTCACTGAGAACCAATTACTTTCCTCTCTTCCTACACGTACACATGCCTTACATCCTCGATAAAAACTTTTCACTGCTTCTAACAACTTGCCTCCCACACCATATATTCTTAATACCTTCCACAGAGCATCTCTATCAACACTATCATATGCCTTCTCCAGATCCATAAATGCTACATACAAGAGAGAGTATCATTAAATTTTACGAAGAATAAAAAGATGTTCTGGAAGGAGGTAAATAAAGTGCGTAAGACAAGGGAGCAAATGGGAACTTCAGTGAAGGGCGCAAATGGGGAGGTGATAACAAGTAGTGGTGATGTGAGAAGGAGATGGAGGGAGTATTTTGAAGGTTTGTGGAATGTGTTCGATGATAGAGTGGCAGATATAGGAAAGTGATTGGTTCTCAGTGAATGTAGGTTTGCGGCAGGGTTGTGTGATGTCTCCATGGTTGTTTAATTTGTTTATGGATGGGGTTGTTAGGGAGGTAAATGCAAGAGTTTTGGAAAGAGGGGCAAGTATGAAGTCTGTTGGGGATGAGAGAGCTTGGGAAGTGAGTCAGTTGTTGTTCGCTGATGATACAGCGCTGGTGGCTGATTCAAGTGAGAAACTGCAGAAGCTGGTGACTGAGTTTGGTAAAGTGTGTGGAAGAAGAAAGTTAAGAGTAAATGTGAATAAGAGCAAGGTTATTAGGTACAGTAGGGTTGAGGGTCAAGTCAATTGGGAGGTGAGTTTGAATGGAGAAAAACTGGAGGAAGTGAAGTGTTTTAGATATCTGGGAGTGGATCTGGCAGCGGATGGAACCATGGAAGCGGAAGTGGATCATAGGGTGGGGGAGGGGGCGAAAATTCTAGGGGCCTTGAAGAATGTATGGAAGTCGAGAACATTATCTCGGAAAGCAAAAATGGGTATGTTTGAAGGAATAGTGGTTCCAGCAATGTTATATGGTTGCGAGGCGTGGGCTATGGATAGAGTTGTGCGCAGGAGGATGGATGTGCTGGAAATGAGATGTTTGAGGACAATGTGTGGTGTGAGGTGGTTTGATCGAGTGAGTAACGTAAGGGTAAGAGAGATGTGTGGAAATAAAAAGAGCGTGGTTGAGAGAGCAGAAGAGGGTGTTTTGAAGTCGTTTGGGCACATGGAGAGAATGAGTGAGGAAAGATTGACCAAGAGGGTATATGTGTCGGAGGTGGAGGGAACGAGGAGAAGAGGGAGACCAAATTCGAGGTGGAAAGATGGAGTGAAAACGATTCTGTGTGATCGGGGCCTGAACATGCAGGAGGGTGAAAGGAGGGCAAGGAATAGAGTGAATTGGAGCGATGTGGTATACCGGGGTTGACGTGCTGTCGGTGGATTGAATCAGGGCATGTGAAACGTCTGGGGTAAACCATGGAAAGCTGTGTAGGTATGTATATTTGCGTGTGTGGACGTATGTATACACATGTGTATGGGGGGGGGGGGTTGGGCCATTTCTTTCGTCTGTTTCCTTGCGCTACCTCGCAAACGCGGGAGACAGCGACAAAGTATAATAAAAAAAAAGATAAATATATATATATATATATGTATGTGAGAAATACTTAGAAAAACAAATGGATTTGTATGTAGCATTTATGGATATATATATATATATATATATATATATATATATATATATATATATATATATATATATATATATATATATATATATATATATATATATATATATATATATATATATATATATATATATATATATATATTTTTTTTTTTTTTTTTTTTTTTTTACTTTGTCGCTGTCTCCGGCGTTTGCGAGGTAGCGCAAGGAAACAGACGAAAGAAATGCCCCCCCCCCCCATACACATGTACATACATACGTCCACACACGCAAATATACATACCTACACAGCTTTCCATGGTTTACCCCAGACGCTTCACATGCCCTGATTCAATCCACTGACAGCACGTCAACCCCGGTATACCACATCGCTCCAATTCACTCTATTCCTTCCCCTCCTTTCACCCTCCTACATGTTCAGGCCCCGATCACACAAAATCTTTTTCACTCCATCTTTCCACCTCCAATTTGGTCTCCCTCTTCTCCTCGTTCCCTCCACCTCCGACACATATATCCTCTTCGTCAATCTTTCCTCACTCATTCTCTCCATGTGCCCAAACCACTTCAAAACACCCTCTTCAGCTCTCTCAACCACGCTCTTCCCATTTCCACACATCTCTCTTAGCCTTACGTTACTCACTCGATGAAACCACCTCACACCACACATTGTCCTCAAACATCTCATTTCCAGCACATCCATCCTCCTGCGCACAACTCTATCCATAGCCCACGCCTCGCAACCATACAACATTGTTGGAACCACTATTCCTTCAAACATACTCATTTTTGATTTCCGAGATAATGTTCTCGACTTCCACACATTCTTCAAGGCCCCCAGAATTTTCGCCCCCTCCCCCACCCTATGATCCACTTCCGCTTCCATGGTTCCATCCGCTGCCAGATCCACTCCCAGATATCTAAAACACTTCACTTCCTCCAGTTTTTCTCCATTCAAACTCACCTCCCAATTGACTTGACCCTTAACCCTACTGTACCTAATAACCTTGCTCTTATTCACATTTACTCTTAACTTTCTTCTTCCACACACTTTACCAAACTCAGTCACCAGCTTCTGCAGTTTCTCACATGAATCAGCCACCAGCGCTGTATCATCAGCGAACAACAACTGACTCACTTCCCAAGCTCTCTCATCCCCAACAGACTTCATCCTTGCCCCTCTTTCCAAAACTCTTGCATTTACCTCCCTAACAACCCCATCCATAAACAAATTAAACAACCATGGAGACATCACACACCCCTGCCGCAAACCTACATTCACTGAGAACCAATCACTTTCCTCTCTTCCTACACGTACACATGCATTACATCCTCGATAAAAACTTTTCACTGCTTCTAACAACTTTCCTCCCACACCATATATTCTTAATACCTTCCACAGAGCATCTCTATCAACTCTATCATATGCCTTCTCCAGATCCATAAATGCTACATACAAATCCATTTGCTTTTCTAAGTATTTCTCACATACATTCTTCAAAGCAAACACCTGATCCACACATCCTCTACCATTTCTGAAACCACACTGCTCTTCCCCAACTGATGCTCTGTACATGCCTTCACCCTCTCAATCAATACCCTCCCATATAATTTACCTGGAATACTCAACAAACTTATACCTCTGTAATTTGAGCACTCACTCTTATCCCCTTTGCCTTTGTACAATGGCACTATGCACTATTCACTGAGAACCAATCACTTTCCTCTCTTCCTACACGTACACATGCCTTACATCCTCGATAAAAACTTTTCACTGCTTCTAACAACTTTCCTCCCACACCATATATTCTTAATACCTTCCACAGAGCATCTCTATCAACTATATATATATATATATATATATATATATATATATATATATATATATATATATATATATATATATATATATATATATATATATATATATATATATATATATATATATTATCCCTGTGGATAGGGGATTAAGAATACTTCCCACGTATTCCCTGCGTGTCGTAGAAGGCGACTAAAAGGGGAGGGAGCGGGGGGCTGGAAATCCTCCCCTCTCGTTTTTTTTTTTTTTTTCTTAATTTTCCAAAAGAAGGAACAGAGTGGGCCAGGTGAGGATATTCCAAAAAAGGCTCAGTCCTCTGTTCTTAACGCTACCTCGCTAACGCGGGAAATGGCAAATAGTTTAAAAGAAAAGAAAAAGAAAATATATATATATATATATATATATATATATATATATATATATATATATATATATATATATATATATATATATATATATATATATATATATATATATATTCCTATGAGTCCACGGGGAAATGAAACACGAAAAGTTCCCAAGTGCACTTTCGTGTAATAATCACATCATCAGGGGAGATACAAGAGAGGAATATAACAGTCAGTTGATATACATCGAAGAGACGAAGCTAGGACGCCATTTCGTAAACATGTGATTGTCCAAAACATACAACGAGCGTTCATAAGCTTATCATTTTACAAATTTTATCAACAATAAAGTTATCTAATTTGTACAGACCATCACTAATATTAAGATCATAATTCTTTGTGTATTTAATAACTATCTCGGAAAGCAAAAATGGGTATGTTTGAGGGAATAGTGGTTCCAACAATGTTGTATGGTTGCGAGGCGTGGGCTATGGATAGAGATGTGCGCAGGAGGATGGATGTGCTGGAAATGAGATGTTGAGGACAATGTGTGGTGTGAGGTGGTTTGATCGAGTAAGTAACGTAAGGGTAAGAGAGATGTGTGGAAATAAAAAGAGCGTGGTTGAGAGAGCAGAAGAGGGTGTTTTGAAATGGTTTGGGCACATGGAGAGAATGAGTGAGGAGAGATTGACCAAGAGGATATATGTGTCGGAGGTGGAGGGAACGAGGAGAAGAGGGAGACCAAATTGGAGGTGGAAAGATGGAGTGAAAAAGATTTTGTGTGATCGGGGCCTGAACATGCAGGAGGGTGAAAGGAGGGCAAGAAATAGAGTAAATTGGAGTCATGTGGTATACAGGGGTTGACGTGCTGTCAGTGGATTGAAGCAAGGCATGTGAAGCGTCTGGGAAGATTCAATGATATTTCTCTTGGTAATAGAGTTAGAGTTACCAACTGAGATGGCGTTACTCCATCAAGCCAGCTGTGTTCATGTCACAAAGTCTTTTTGTAATCTAGAAAAATACAGTAATTTCAGTAATGATGATATTAATATTTGCAAGGGTTTAGTGTATGCCAATTTGTCACGACCAGTGGAAGCTAATAGCCCTAAAAGATTCATAAGAGCTATTAACACCTTAAAAAAAGACAAGGATATACATATTACTAAAGCAGATAAGGCTAACACTGTTGTGATTTTAGGCAAAAGTAACTATTTATCTAAAATGAATGATCTTCTAAATGATAACACAACATATTCTAAACTTAGTAAAAACCCCTTAGAAGCAGTTAATGCTCACTTCAATTAAAGAAATGTAGTTGTTGTTGAAAGGTAACATTTATCTTATCAAAAATTTGTTATCTTTGTCCCCTTCATTGCTATATATGTATGGACTTATCCAAACACATAAACAGAATTTTCCAGCAAGACCTATAGTTAGTTCAGTAGGCTCCATCACATATAGATTATCAAAATGGTTAGTTTCCTTATTAAGCCCTTTAGTGGGTAAGGTATCAAATTCTAATATCATGAACAATGTAGATTTAGTCAACAAGCTAAATAATGTCAATATTAATTTTAATTTCAAAATAGTTAGCTTTGATGTTTCCTCACTTTTCACTAAAGTTCCTGTTGATGACCTTTTAGAATATCTATTTGATGTCTTGGATGATATTCAATTACCTGTTTCAAAGTCTAATTTCATTGAACTGATAAAATTGTGTATAAAAGACTGTGTATTTCAATTTAATGGAGATTATTATGCTCAAAAATTTGGTAAGGCAATGGGTAACCATCTTTCACCTGTACTAATTAATCTTTATATGGAATTTTTTGAAACAAAATTACTAAAGGATATCTTACCTTCTAATGCAATTTGGTTTAGGTATGTAGATGATGTTCTTTGTGTTTGGCCACCAAATGAAAATTTACAAATATTTCTTCCCTTACTTAGCAATTTAGTACCTTTCATCAAATTTACTGTAGAAAGTGAAAATAATGGTGTGTTACCATTTTTAGATTGCACGATCCATAGACAAGGAAACAAGTTTAAGTTTAGTATATACAGAAAACCCACCAATGTATGCTCATGTATCCATTATTACTCATCTCAACATGACAGAGTTAAATTATCATCATTTCAATCTATGTTCCTAAGGGCATTACGTATTTGCAGTCCAGAGTTTATTGATGATGAATTTGAGAAGATATATTCTATTGGATCTAAGTTAAAGTACCCTAGATCTTTCATTGATAAATCCCTTAAGTTAGCAAAGAAATCATTTTATAGAGTTGAGCCCAAACCTCCCATTGACACCAAGAATCTTTTAGTTCTCTCTTTTAATAATAATTTCACTTTGCTTCCCATGTTGCTTAAATCCTTTAATGTAAATGTTGCCTTTAGCAACAATACTACTATAAAGAATATCTTAATCAGGAATTCACCAGAAAATTCTCTTGGTTGCATCTATAAAGTTCCTTGTGGAAACTGTAATAAATTCTATGTTGGTCAGACTGGTAAGGATCTTTCTGTTAGACTTAAACAACATAAATATAGTATAAGAACGGGACAAGAATCAAATGCCTTGTTTAGTCATGTTAAAAACTATGATCATTGTATTGACTGGAGTAACGCCATCTCAGTTGTTAACTCTAACTCTATTACCAAGAGAAATATCATTGAATCTTCTATTATTAAATACACAAAGAGTTGTAATCTTAATATTAGTGATGGTCTGTACAAATTAGATAACTTTATTGTTGATAAAATTTGTAAAATGATAAGTTTATGAACGCTCGTTGTATGTTTTGGACAATCACATGTTTACCAAATGGCGTCCTAGCTTCGTCTCTTCGATGTATATCAACTGACTGTTATATTCCTCTCTTGTGTCTCCCCTGATGATGTGATTATTACACGAAAGTGCACTTGGGAACTTTTCGTGTTTCACTTTCCCTGTGGACTCATAGGAATATCTTGATCACGCGTAAAATTTTGATCCTTTCCAATATATATATATATATATATATATATATATATATATATATATATATATATATATATATATATATGTATATTTATATATATATATATAACTGGAGGGATGTCTGATCATTATCTTGTGGAGGCTAAGGTGAAGATTTGTATGGGTTTTCAGAAAAGAAGAGTGAATGTTGGGGTAAAGAGGGTGGTGAGAGTAAGTGAGCTTGGGAAGGAGACTTGTGTGAGGAAGTACCAGGAGAGACTGAGTATAGAATGGAAAAAGGTGAGAACAATGGAAGTAAGGGGAGTGGCGGAGGAATGGGATGTATTTAGGGAATCAGTGATGGATTGCGCAAAAGATGCTTGTGGCATGAGAAGAGTGGGAGGTGGGTTGATTAGAAAGGTTAGTGAGTGGTGGGATGAAGAAGTAAGAGTATTTGTGAAAGAGAAGAGAGAGGCATTTGGACGTATTTTTGCAGGGAGAAAATGCAATTGAGTGGGAGATGTATAAAAAAAAGAGACAGGAGGTCAAGAGAAAGATGCAAGAGGTGAAAAAAAGGGCAAATGAGAGTTGGGGTGAGAGAGTATCATTAAATTTTAGGGAGAATAAAAAGATGTTCTGGAAGGAGGTAAATAAAGTGCGTAAGACAAGGGAGCAAATGGGAACTTCAGTGAAGGGCGCAAATGGGGAGGTGATAACAAGTAGTGGTGATGTGAGAAGGAGATGGAGTGAGTATTTTGAAGGTTTGTTGAATGTGTTTGATGATACAGTGGCAGATATAGGGTGTTTTGGTCGAGGTGGTGTGCAAAGTGAGAGGGCTAGGGAAAATGATTTGGTAAACAGAGAAGAGGTAGTAAAAGCTTTGCGGAAGATGAAAGCCGGCAAGGCAGCAGGTTTGGATGGTATTGCAGTTGAATTTACTAAAAAAGGGGGTGACTGTATTGTTGACTGGTTGGTAAGGTTATTTAATGTATGTATGACTCATGTTGAGGTGCCTGAGGATTGGCGAAATGCGTGCATAGTGCCATTGTACAAAGGCAAAGGGGATAAGAGTGAGTGCTCAAATTACAGAGGTATAAGTTTGTTGAGTATTCCTGGTAAATTATATGGGAGGGTATTGATTGAGAGTGTGAAGGCATGTACAGAGTATCAGATTGGGGAAGAGCAGTGTGGTTTCAGAAGTGGTAGAGGATGTGTGGATCAGGTGTTTGCTTTGAAGAATGTATGTGAGAAATACTTAGAAAAGCAAATGGATTTGTATGTAGCATTTATGGATCTGGAGAAGGCATATGATAGAGTTGATAGAGATGCTCTGTGGAAGGTATTAAGAATATATGGTGTGGGAGGCAAGTTGTTAGAAGCAGTGAAAAGTTTTTATCGAGGATGTAAGGCATGTGTACGTGTAGGAAGAGAGGAAAGTGATTGGCTCTCAGTGAATGTAGGTTTGCGGCAGGGGTGTGTGATGTCTCCATGGTTGTTTAATTTGTTTATGGATGGGGTTCTTAGGGAGGTGAATGCAAGAGTTTTGGAAAGAGGGGCAAGTATGAAGTTTGTTGTGGATGAGAGAGCTTGGGAAGTGAGTCAGTTGTTGTTCGCTGATGATACAGCACTGGTGGCTGATTCATGTGAGAAACTGCAGAAGCTGTTGACTGAGTTTGGTAAAGTGGGTGAAAGATGAAAGTTAAGAGTAAATGTGAATAAGAGCAAGGTTATTAGGTACAGTAGGGTTGAGGGTCTAGTCAATTGGGAGGTGAGTTTGAATGGAGAAAAACTGGAGGAAGTGAAGTGTTTTAGATATCTGGGAGTGAATCTGGCAGCGGATGGAGCCATGGAAGCGGAAGTGGATCATAGGGTGGGGAGGGGGCGAAAATTCTGGGAGCCTTGAAGAATGTGTGGAAGTCGAGAACATTATCTCGGAAAGCAAAAATGGGTATGTTTGAAGGAATAGTGGTTCCAACAATGTTGTATGGTTGCGAGGCGTGGGCTATGGATAGAGTTGTGCGCAGGAGGATGGATGTGCTGGAAATGAGATGTTTGAGGACAATGTGATGTGTGAGGTGGTTTGATCGAGCAAGTAACGTAAGGGTAAGAGAGATGTGTGGAAATAAATAGAGCGTGGTTGAGAGAGCAGAAGTGGGTATTTTGAAATGGTTTGGGCACATGGAGAGAATGAGTGAGGAAAGATTGACCAAGAGGATATATGTGTCGGAGGTGGAGGGAACGAGGAGAAGAGGGAGACCAAATTGGAGGTGGAAAGATGGAGTGAAAAAGATTTTGTGTGATCGGGGCCTGAACATGCAGGAGGGTGAAAAGGAGGGCAAGGAATAGAGTGAATTGGAGGGGTGTGGTATACCGGGGTTGACGTGCTGTCAGTGGATTGAATCAAGGTATGTGAAGCGTCTGGGGTAAACCATGGAAAGCTGTGTAGGTATGTATATTTGCGTGTGTGGACGTATGTATATACATGTGTATGGGGGTGGGTTGGGCCATTTCTTTCGTCTGTTTCCTTGCGCTACCTCGCAAACGCGGGAGACAGCGACAAAGCACAAAAAAAAAAAAAAATATATATATATATATATATATATATATATATATGAATGAGTGTGTTAGCGGTTTTGATGCACGAGACCGGGTTATAGTGATGGGTGATTTGAATGCAAAGGTGAGTAATGTGGCAGTTGAGGGAATAATTGGTATGCATGGGGTGTTCAGTGTTGTAAATGGAAATGGTGAAGAGCTTGTAGATTTATGTGCTGAAAAAGGACTGATGATTGGGAATACCTGGTTTAAAAAGCGAGATATACATAAGTATACTTATGTAAGCAGGAGAGATGGCCAGAGAGCGTTATTGGATTACGTGTTAATTGACAGGCGTGCGAAAGAGAGACTTTTGGATGTTAATGTGCTGAGAGGTGCAACTGGAGGGATGTCTGATCATTATCTTGTGGAGGCTAAGGTGAAGATTAGTATGGGTTTTCAGAAAAGAGGAGTGAATGTTGGGGTGAAGAAGGTGGTGAGAGTAAGTGAGCTTGGGAAGGAGACCTGTGTGGGGAAGTACCAGGAGAGACTGTGTACAGAATGGAAAAAGGTGAGAACAATGGAAGTAAGGGGAGTGGGGGAGGAATGGGATGTATTTAGGGAATCAGTGATGGATTGCGCAAAAGATGCTTGTGGCATGAGAAGAGTGGGAGGTGGGCTGTTTAGAAAGGGTAGTGAGTGGTGGGATGAAGAAGTAAGAGTATTAGTGAAAGAGAAGAGAGAGGCATTTGGACGATTTTTGCAGGGAAAAAATGCAATTGAGTGGGAGAAGTATAAAAGAAAGAGACAGGAGGTCAAGAGAAAGGTGCAAGAGGTGAAAAAAAGGGCAAATGAGAGTTGGGGTGAGAGACTATCAGTAAATTTTAGGGAGAATAAAAAGATGTTCTGGAAGGAGGTAAATAGGGTGCGTAAGACAAGGGAGCAAATGGGAACTTCAGTGAAGGGCGTAAATGGGGAGGTGATAACAAGTAGTGGTGATGTGAGAAGGAGATGGAATGAGTATTTTGAAGGTTTGTTGAATGTGTCTGATGACAGAGTGGCAGATATAGGGTGTTTTGGTCGAGGTGATGTGCAAAGTGAGAGGGTTAGGGAAAATGATTTGGTAAACAGAGAAGAGGTAGTAAAAGCTTTGCGGAAGATGAAAGCCGGCAAGGCAGCAGGTTTGGATGGTATTGCAGTGGAATTTATTAAAAAAGGGGGTGACTGTATTGTTGACTGGTTGGTAAGGTTATTTGATGTATGTATGACTCATGGTGAGGTGCCTGAGGATTGGCGGAATGCGTGCATAGTGCCATTGTACAAAGGCAAAGGGGATAAGAGTGAGTGCTCAAATTACAGAGGTATAAGTTTGTTGAGTATTCCTGGTAAACTATATGGGAGGGTATTGATTGAGAGGGTGAAGGCATGTACAGAGCATCAGATTGGGGAAGAGCAGTGCGGTTTCAGAAGTGGTAGAGGATGTGTGGATCAGGTGTTTGCTTTGAAGAATGTATGTGAGAAATACTTAGAAAAGCAAATGGATTTGTATGTAGCATTTATGGATCTGGAGAAGGCATATGATAGAGTTGATAGAGATGCTCTGTGGAAGGTATTAAGAATATATGGTGTGGGAGGCAAGTTGTTAGAAGCAGTGAAAAGTTTTTATCGAGGATGTAAGGCATGTGTACGTGTAGGAAGAGAGGAAAGTGATTGGTTCTCAGTGAATGTAGGTTTGCGGCAGGGGTGTGTGATGTCTCCATGGTTGTTTAATTTGTTTATGGATGGGGTTGTTAGGGAGGTAAATGCAAGAGTCCTGGAAAGAGGGGCAAGTATGAAGTCTGTTGGGGATGAGAGAGCTTGGGAAGTGAGTCAGTTGTTGTTCGCTGATGATACAGCGCTGGTGGCTGATTCATGTGAGAAACTGCAGAAGCTGGTGACTGAGTTTGGTAAAGTGTGTGGAAGAAGAAAGTTAAGAGTAAATGTGAATAAGAGCAAGGTTATTAGGTACAGTAGGGTTGAGGGTCAAGTCAATTGGGAGGTGAGTTTGAATGGAGAAAAACTGGAGGAAGTGAAGTGTTTTAGATATCTGGGAGTGGATCTGTCAGCGGATGGAACCATGGAAGCGGAAGTGGATCATAGGGTGGGGGAGGGGGCGAAAATTTTGGGAGCCTTGAAAAATGTGTGGAAGTCGAGAACATTATCTCGGAAAGCAAAAATGGGTATGTTTGAAGGAATAGTGGTTCCAACAATGTTGTATGGTTGCGAGGCGTGGGCTATGGATAGAGTTGTGCGCAGGAGGATGGATGTGCTGGAAATGAGATGTTTGAGGACAATGTGTGGTGTGAGGTGGTTTGATCGAGTAAGTAACGTAAGGGTAAGAGAGATGTGTGGAAATAAAAAGAGCGTGGTTGAGAGAGCAGAAGAAGGTGTTTTGAAATGGTTTGGGCACATGGAGAGAATGAGTGAGGAAAGATTGACCAAGAGGATATATGTGTCGGAGGTGGAGGGAACGAGGAGAAGAGGGAGACCAAATTGGAGGTGGAAAGATGGAGTGAAAAAGATTTTGTGTGATCGGGGCCTGAACATGCAGGAGGGTGAAAGGAGGGCAAGGAATAGAGTGAATTGGAGCGATGTGGTATACAGGGGTTGACGTGCTGTCAGTGGATTGAATCAAGGCATGTGAAGCGTCTGGGGTAAACCATGGAAAGCTGTGTAGGTATGTATATTTGCGTGTGTGGACGTGTGTATGTACGTGTGTATGGGGGTTGGGCCATTTCTTTCGTCTGTTTCCTCGCGCTACCTCGCAAACGCGGGAGACAGCGACAAAGTATAAAAAAAAAAAAAAAAAAAATATATATATATATATATATATATATATATATATATATATATATATATATATATATATATATAGCAGCCAGTCCCGCTGCTAATGGCAGCCACCGTCACCACATTCACCCTCACAAGGTACTGGAAGTCGGTGTCTTCCTCTTGCTTCACAGAGTCTTGCACTGTGGTTGGGGAGGAGCGCCTTCCTCCTCTGGTCCTTAGCTGCTGAGCTCCGTCATCAGCAGAAGGACTATGAAAAGTTAAGCTACACCTGCCACCCGAAGGATAAGCTACACCTGCCACCCGAAGGATAAGCTACACCTGCCACCCGAAGGTTGCGCTGGATGCCGTATTCATGAAAAGAAGAAGAGATTCCAGAGTTTAAGACGATGGCACCAGTAGCGTAAGTCGGTCGGCGGCGCCATGTGTACCCCTCAACCCTAACCCCACCCACCCCTTTGTGGCGCTCTCGGGGCCTCTCAGTCAGCATGAAAGCAACTGCAAGACCAGAACCATCGCTTTTGCGCTAACTGCTGGTAAACAGCAACCCGGAATTATTCCCTGAAACAACGCTTGGAAGGAGGCAGAAGTGATATTGTGACAGTGATTGTGTCAGCGTCGCGTCGCCTCGCCGCAGTGTATCGAGACAGACTTCCCCAGAACTTTTTAAAGGGGAAGTAAATGTTTATAGTTGTGTTACTGGAGTGATAGTTTTCATGCATGGTGTTTTGACAAGAAAATAGTGAAGTTGGAGAAAAATGTAGCTTAGACACTGAAGCTTATTGATTCAGTGGTGAAATTGATGAGAACTGCTATTGACGTTTGTGTGAATAAATTGTACATTTCCTTTTCCATAGCCAGAGGTTGAACCATTATGTGACGTTCATTTTTTCATTCATTTCAAGCTAAAAGTTTGTTTTCTAAATTGTTTCTTACATTTTTCATATGTATATATATGTATGTGTGTGTGTGTGTGTGTATGTGCGTATGTGTGTGTATGTGTGTGTGTGTGTGTGTGTATATATATATGTATATTATCCCTGGGGATAGGGGTGAAAGAATACTTCCCACGTATTCCTCGCGTGTCGTAGAAAGCGACTAAGGGGACGGGAGCGGGGGGCCGGAAATCCTCCCCTCCTTGTATTAACTTTCTAAAATGGGAAACAGAAGAAGGAGTCACGCGGGGAGTGCTCATCCTCCTCGAAGGCTCAGAGTGGGGTGCCTAAATGTGTGTGGATGTAACCAAGATGTGAAAAAAGGAGAGATAGGTAGTATGTTTGAGGAAAGGAACCTGGATGTTTTGGCTCTGAGTGAAACGAAGCTCAAGGGTAAAGGGGAAGAGTGGTTTGGAAATGTCTGGGGAGTGAAGTCAGGGGTTAGTGAGAGGACAAGAGCAAGGGAAGGAGTAGCAATACTCCTGAAACAGGAGTTGTGGGAGTATGTGATAGAATGTAAGGAAGTAAATTCTCGATTAATATGGGTAAGATTGAAAGTTGATGGAGAGAGGTGGGTGATTATTGGTGCATATGCACCTGGGCATGAGAAGAAAGATCATGAGAGGCAAGTGTTTTGGGAGCAGCTAAATGAGTGTGTTAGCGGTTTTGATGCACGAGACCGGGTTATAGTGATGGGTGATTTGAATGCAAAGGTGAGTAATGTGGCAGTTGAGGGAATAATTGGTATGCATGGGGTGTTCAGTGTTGTAAATGGAAATGGTGAAGAGCTTGTAGATTTATGTGCTGATGATTGGGAATACCTGGTTTAAAAAGCGAGATATACATAAGTATACTTATGTAAGTAGGAGAGATGGCCAGAGAGCGTTATTGGATTACGTGTTAATTGACAGGCGTGCGAAAGAGAGACTTTTGGATGTCAATGTGCTGAGAGGTGCAACTGGAGGGATGTCTGATCATTATCTTGTGGAGGCTAAGGTGAAGATTAGTATGGGTTTTCAGAAAAGAAGAGTGAATGTTGGGGTGAAGAAGGTGGTGAGAGTAAGTGAGCTTGGGAAGGAGACCTGTGTGAGGAAGTATCAGGAGAGACTGTGTACAGAATGGAAAAAGGTGAGAACAATGGAAGTAAGGGGAGTGGGGGAGGAATGGGATGTATTTAGGGAATCAGTGATGGATTGCGCAAAAGATGCTTGTGGCATGAGAAGAGTGGGAGGTGGGCTGCTTAGAAAGGGTAGTGAGTGGTGGGATGAAGAAGTAAGAGTATTAGTGAAAGAGAAGAGAGAGGCATTTGGACGATTTTTGCAGGGAAAAAATGCAATTGAGTGGGAGAAGTATAAAAGAAAGAGACAGGAGGTCAAGAGAAAGGTGCGAGAGGTGAAAAAAAGGGCAAATGAGAGTTGGAGTGAGAGACTATCAGTAAATTTTAGGGAGAATAAAAAGATGTTCTGGAGGGAGGTAAATAGGGTGCGTAAGACAAGGGAGCAAATGGGAACTTCAGTGAAGGGCGTAAATGGGGAGGTGATAACAAGTAGTGGTGATGTGAGAAGGAGATGGAATGAGTATTTTGAAGGTTTGTTGAATGTGTCTGATGACAGAGTGGCAGATATAGGGTGTTTGGGTCGAGGTGGTGTGCAAAGTGAGAGGGTTAGGGAAAATGATTTGGTAAACAGAGAAGAGGTAGTAAAAGCTTTGCGGAAGATGAAAGCCGCAAGGCAGCAGGTTTGGATGGTATTGCAGTGGAATTTATTAAAAAAGGGGGTGACTGTGTTGTTGACTGGTTGGTAAGGTTATTTAATGTGTGTATGACTCATGGTGAGGTGCCTGAGGATTGGCGGAATGCGTGCATAGTGCCATTGTACAAAGGCAAAGGGGATAAGAGTGAGTGCTCAAATTACAGAGGTATAAGTTTGTTGAGTATTCCTGGTAAATTATATGGGAGGGAATTGATTGAGAGGGTGAAGGCATGTACAGAGCATCAGATTGGGGAAGAGCAGTGTGGTTTCAGAAGTGGTAGAGGATGTGTGGATCAGGTGTTTGCTTTGAAGAATGTATGTGAGAAATACTTAGAAAAGCAAATGGATTTGTATGTAGCATTTATGGATCTGGAGAAGGCATATGATAGAGTTGATAGAGATGCTCTGTGGAAGGTATTAAGAATATATGGTGTGGGAGGCAAGTTGTTAGAAGCAGTGAAAGGTTTTTATCGAGGATGTAAGGCATGTGTACGTGTAGGAAGAGAGGAAAGTGATTGGTTCTCAGTGAATGTAGGTTTGCGGCAGGGGTGTGTGATGTCTCCATGGTTGTTTAATTTGTTTATGGATGGGGTTGTTAGGGAGGTAAATGCAAGAGTCTTGGAAAGAGGGGCAAGTATGAAGTCTGTTGGGGATGAGAGAGCTTGGGAAGTGAGTCAGTTGTTGTTCGCTGATGATACAGCGCTGGTGGCGGATTCATGTGGAAACTGCAGAAGCTGGTGACGGAGTTTGGTAAAGTGTGTGGAAGAAGAAAGTTAAGAGTAAATGTGAATAAGAGCAAGGTTATTAGGTACAGTAGGGTCGAGGGTCAAGTCAATTGGGAGGTGAGTTTGAATGGAGAAAAACTGGAGGAAGTGAAGTGTTTTAGATATCTGGGAGTGGATCTGTCAGCGGATGGAACCATGGAAGCGGAAGTGGATCATAGGGTGGGGGAGGGGGTGAAAATTTTGGGAGCCTTGAAAAATGTGTGGAAGTCGAGAACATTATCCCGGAAAGCAAAAATGGGTATGTTTGAAGGAATAGTGGTTCCAACAATGTTGTATGGTTGCGAGGCGTGGGCTATGGATAGAGTTGTTCGCAGGAGGATGGATGTGCTGGAAATGAGATGTTTGAGGACAATGTGTGGTGTGAGGTGGTTTGATCGAGTAAGTAACGTAAGGGTAAGAGAGATGTGTGGAAATAAAAAGAGCGTGGTTGAGAGAGCAGAAGAGGGTGTTTTGAAATGGGTTGGGCACATGGAGAGAATGAGTGAGGAAAGATTGACCAAGAGGATATATGTGTCGGAGGTGGAGGGAACGAGGAGAAGAGGGAGACCAAATTGAAGGTGGAAAGATGGAGTGAAAAGGATTTTGTGTGATCGGGGCCTAAACATGCAGGAGGGTGAAAGGAGGGCAAGGAATAGAGTGAATTGGAGCGATGTGGTATACAGGGGTTGATGTGCTGTCAGTGGATTGAATCAAGGCATGTGAAGCGTCCGGGGTAAACCATGGAAAGCTGTGTAGGTATGTATATTTGCGTGTGTGGACGTGTGTATGTACATGTGTATGGGGGGGGGGGGGGTTGGGCCATTTCTTTCGTCTGTTTCCTTGCGCTACCTCGCAAACGCGGGAGACAGCGACGAGGTATAAAGAAAAAAAAAAAAAATATATATATATATATATATATATATACCTTGCATTTGCTCTTCATATTAATTGTGGGCATTTAATTTTGGTACCATTGCCTCCTCATGTCACCAGTTATACGATGTATATCTTACACTTTGAATCTCGGCCCTACCAGGGAGGTAGTCGCGACACAGCTGTTGACCGAGCGACTGTCATTTGTTATCAATATGCAAAGCTTAATTCTTCCGCCGTGAATATTCTCAGAGGTTTAGGAGGAGTGTTAAATTCGTCCCCTGGAAGAGGTCCTTCCATTTTTCAAGGGGAGGATCAAGCTGGAACACATCAATGATTCGCAAATGAAGGAAGGTATTGAGCGTTAGTAGGAGGGGAGGCGGGGCCTTCACGCCGAGGGAAGAGCCAAGTGTTGCGCACGTTGTTCATGTATGTATCAAGTTTACTACTGCACCGACTCAAGGAGGAGCGAGTGAGGGCACAGGGCGACACAAGGAGAGTGAGAGAGGGGAGGGAGAATAGATTATGAGGGAGGAAAGATTAACCCATTAACCCATTAAAGGGTTCTTTGGCAGGGTGATTGACACGATACGGGGTACGTGTGTGTTGCTCATTAAAAATATAGTTCTTCAAATATATTCCTGTATTTTGATTCACGTATATTACCAGTCTTCGATTTATCTAAATTTACTTTTAGCTATCTTCCTAGTTTTTCTGTTCATTCCTTGCATGTTATACTTTTGAGTTTGGGAATAGATTAATAGATCGTTCCAGGTTTCTGGTTACGCACGCATATATATATCTCTCTCTCTCTCTCTCTCTCTCTCTCTCTCTCTCTCTCTCTCTCTCTCTCTCTCTCTCTCTCTCTCTCTCTCTCTCTCTCTCTCTCTCTCTCTCTCTCTCTATATATATATATATATATATATATATATATATATATATATATCATCGTGAATATTATCCCTCTCCTCCCATTGTGTGAAATGTTATGCCCTTTTCTTCCCTCTCTAACTCGTTAATTTTAGCTTATTTCCACGGGGCCCACGCAACGTATTATTCCTCAGTTTTGTTTCTTATATATATATATATATATATATATATATATATATATATATATATATATATATATATATATATATATATATATATATATATATATATATATATATATATGTATATATATATATATATATATATATATATATATATATATATATATATATATATATTTATATATATATATATATATATATATATATATATATATATATATATATATATATTTTTTTTTTTTTTTTCTTTTATTATAGTTGACCATCGTCTCCCGCATTAGCGAGGTAGCGCAAGGTAACAGACGAGGGATGGCCCAATCCACCCACATACATATGTATATACATGAACGCCCACACACGTTTCAATATATACATTCATACACAGACATATACATATATACACATGTACATATCAGTACTTGCTGCCTTCATCCATTTCCGTCACCATCCCGCCAAACTCGAAATAGCTGTCATGTGTAATCCACCGAAACCACAGCTCCCTTTCCACATCCAGGCCCCATAGACCTTTTCATGGTTTACCCCAGACGCTTCACATGCCTTGCTTCAATCCATTGACAGCACGTCGACCCCGGTATACCACATCGTTCCACTTCACTCTATTACTTGCACGCCTTTGACCTTCCTGTGTGCTCAGGCATCGATCGCTTAAAATCTTTTTCACTCCATCCTTCCACCTGCAGTTGGTCTCCCACTTCTTCTTCCTCCACCACTGACAAATATATCCTCTCTGACAATCTTTCCTGATTCATTCTCTCCATTTCTCCAAACCGTTTCAAAACACCCTCTTCTGCTCTCTCAACCACACTCTTTAATTACTACTCTTCTCTCTTATCCTTTCATTTCTTACTTGATCAAACCATCTCACACCACATATTGTCCTGCAACACATCCACCTTACTCCACACAACCCTATCTATAGCCCATGCTTCGCAACCATATAACATTGTTGGAACCACTGTACCTTCAAAAATACCCACTTTTGCTCTTCGAGATAACGTTCTCGCCTTCCACACATTCTTCAATGCTCCCAGAACTTTCGCTCCCATCCCCACCCTGTGACTCACTTCTACTTTCATGGTTCCATCCACTGCTAAGTCCACTTCCAAATATCTATAACACTGAACCTAATAGCCTTGCTCTTATTCACATTTACTCTCAACTTTCTTCTTTCACACACTTTACCAAACTGTCACCAGCTTCTGCAGTTTCTCACCCGAATCAGCCGCCAGTGCTGTATCATCAGGGAACAACAGCTGACTCACTTCCCAAGCCCTCTCATTTACAACAGACTGCATACTTGCCCCTCTATCAAAAATTCTTTCATTCACCTTCCTAAGAACCCCATCCATAAACAAATTATACAACCATGGAGACATCACGCACGCCTGCCGACATTTATTGGGAACCAATCACTTTCCTCTCTTCCTACCCATACACATGCTTTGCATCCTTAGTAAAAACACTGCTTCTGGCAACTTACCTCCCACACCATATACTCTTAAAACCTCCCACAAAGCATCTCTATCCACTCTATCATATGCCTTCTCCTAATCCATAAATCCTACATATAGATCCATCAGTTTTTCTAAGTATTTCTCCGATACATTCCTCAAAGCAAACACCTGATCCATACATCCTCTGCCACTTCTGGAACCACACTGCTCTTCCCCAATCTGATGCTCTGTACATGCCTTTACCCCTCTTAATACCCTCCCATATATTTTCCCAGGAATGCTCAACGATCTTATGGAAAGGATCACAGTTCAGCGCGTGATCAAGTATATTCCTATGAGTCCACGGAGATGTAAAAACTCGATGAGTTCACACCCGCACTTTCGTGCAATAATCATCAAGTTAGCAGAGATACAAGAAAGAAATGTAAGTCAATTGATATACAACAAAGAGACGTAGCTAAGACGCCTTTTGATAAAAATGTTACTTTACTTCCCATGTTGTCTAAATCCTTCAGTGTAAATGTTGTCCTCAGGACCAATACTATAAAGAATATCTTAATCGGGAACTAACCAGAAGGTTCTGCAGGATGCATCTATAGAGTGCCATGTAGAAATTGTGATAAACTTTATGTTAGGCAGACTGGTAAGGATCTTTCATTTACACTTAACATAAATGTAGTATAAGAACAGAACACTATTCAAATGCCTTGCTTAACCATGTTAAATATGATAATCATTATATTGAGTAGAGTAATGCCATCTCGGTTATTAAATGTAACTGCTGTGCCACGAGAAATATTGAATCTTCTATTATCGAATACATAAAAGATTGTAATCCACAAGAAAATGAAGCGCGAGAAGTGCACTTTCGTGTAATGATCACATCATCAGGGGAGATACAACAAAGAGGTATAACAGTCAATTAATATACAGGGGAGACACGTAGTTAGGACACCATTGGTAGACGAGCGTTACCCGAAAGGTGGTGTTCGGGTTGATACGTGCCTTGGAGTCTGGCAACGAATATCATAAGATTTTATTATGTGGCAAAGAAAGGAAATTGTTTAAAAACTTATATACAGTAAAACTATACAGTTTGTATAAACCTTCCCTAGTATTAATGCTACATCTCTTTTTGTATTCAATAATAGAAGATTCAATACTATTTCTTGTGGCAAAAGTTAGTGAGTAACTGAATTGGCGTTACTCCAATCAATACAATGATCATAATTTGTAACATGATTAAACAAAGCATTTGATTCTTGTTCTGTTCTTACATTATATCTATGTTGCTTAAATATAAAGAGCCTTAGCAGTCTGCCCAACAAAAAACAATAAATGTTTTACACTGTACTCTATAAACACAGCCCGCAGAACCTTGTGGTGAGTTCCTTATAAATGATAATAATAATTCACAGGGAAGAAATTTAAAAAAAATTTTGGTGCCTCAGATTTCAGACATGATTCTACGTATATTAACACCAATGAGTAAAAATATGACCTTCTTTTCCTTTTAGCAGCTATAGTTTTTGAGATAATGCACTTATCAATGAATATATCCCTCATGAGCATAGATAGTTCTAAGCGGAACTTAGAATGTTTGCTTCTACACAATGGCAATCAGTCCCAGTTGGTCACTCAACGAAGATGACTAAAGAGCAGGATACAATCGCCCTGGTCTTACAGAAGATATAATACCACGACCACCAAATGGATAATCTGTGTGGATCTTAAGATGGTGACTTTTCTCTTGGGTCAGCACAGTGGACACACCAAGTACCCCTGCTTGATCTGTCTCTGGGATAGTAGAGCTAAGGATGAGCACTGAGTGAGATAACAATGGTCTCTGAGAGAAAACATGATGTTTGCGGAAAAAAATGTAATCGCAGAACCCTTGGTTGACAGAGGTAAGATTATTTTACCACCACTGCACATCAGACTAGGTTTAGTGAAACAGTTTGTGAAGGTTTTGAACAAAGAAAGGAACTGCTTTGACTACATATGCATAACAACCTTGGTGACCTAAGTGAGGAACAGGGTAAACGATTCACCAAGATTTAAGAACCATGGAAGAAAGGTCCCAGGGACACTGGGATACCCATATGATGGCTGGACCATTCAGTGTGATTGTTCTAGGGCAGCTCACCGCAAGAAGCCGTTGAAATGTGGGATGTCTGAGTAAATGAACATCATATCAATGATATATAACTTTATATACTTGTTTCACCATTATCTGATTCTATGGATGTAATCTACTCCTAAATAGACAAATTCTACTTGAATGAAGCCATTTTTATC
The DNA here is from genome assembly GCF_036320965.1 of Panulirus ornatus. Lineage (NCBI taxonomy): Eukaryota > Metazoa > Arthropoda > Malacostraca > Decapoda > Palinuridae > Panulirus > Panulirus ornatus. Next base: position 21,729,704 of record NC_092243.1, on the reverse strand, counting down.
AAAAAGGCAACAATTAATGATTTGTGGTCATCAATCCTTGTGCCCAATCGGTTGTATGCATAGCAATTAGGGCTATATAATAACTCGATAACCAGAACTGATAGAGAAACTCGTGGCATATTATAATCAGAGATCAAAATCTACGTAGAAAAAAAGGCCTATCTCAAGCACCAAATCATATATAATGATAATGATAATTCATTTGATACCTTATTTTGTCAATTTGTAATACATTATACAAATTGGATCTCTTTTTGGATCCAAATCCATGTTATGATACACATTCATTCTCATACACAATGTAAAAGAAAGTAATGATCTAAAAGTGCAGTAGTTAAAGTATACATATACATTAAAAGACAACAGATTTGGTTTAGCAGCATCACACACACAGCAACATCAATACTGTCACAAACAATGAACGATTATCTTTTTGAGTTTACATGATTGAATAGTTTAATACTTACTAGTGCCAATGAATTCTTATGTCTGATGTTTTCTTGCAATGGTAAACACAATCCTCTGCCTTATCTTAAAAGTACATGGTTATTATTCAGAGGATGGTGAGAATCACTCATGATTCTATCAGTTATATCTAAAGCATGTTTTGAATATATCAAGTGAAGTTACAATAGCACCCAATCTACATACCATTTTTAAAATTTTCCTAAGTTTATTATCTTTTACACTCAAACATCCATATTATGATGCTATACAACAGCAAAGTGTTGACTCTACGAATGACTTTCGTCCTATCAACTTTCAGGTTTTTCAAAACTCTTAAAAAGTTTACTATTTGCATTCATTTTCTATGAACGTTTTTAGTGTTAAAATCACCATTTAGACTATCACTAATCAAAACCAATTATATATAATCGTGCACAATATCTACTTGCTCTCCTTTGATAATTAGTTGTTCAATGAACCTTTACCTCTTGCGAAAGTCAATCACCATTTCCTTAGTGTTTTTGATATTCAGATTAATGATTCTCATCACACCATTGAACAAAGTCATTAACTTGAGCTCGATATTCACGTTCATATTTATCCTATTTTTTCCGGTAATCATCACCGTGTCATCGGCATAATTTATAACGAAACAGGTTACGTAGTCACTAATGCAATCATTTGTATACAAAGTAAATAATAAAGGTGACAAAACACAGCCCTGTGGAGCACTAGTGTTCGTAAATATGGTATGAGATTTAACATTTCTAAATTTTACTAATGGCGGTTTATTTGTTAGGTAATTATTGTTACGGAAAACAACATTTACATTAAAGTATTTAAGCAACCTTGGCAATAATGAGATTATCACTAAAAGGGAGAACTAAATGGCTCTTGGTGACAAAGAGAGGTTCGGGTTTAACTTTATAAAATAATTTCTTTGCCAGCTCAAGAAATTTATCAATGAAAGATCTGGGACACTTTAACTTGGATCCAATAGATTATATCTTCTCAAATTTATCATCAATAAACTCTGGACTGCATATACGTAATGCCCTACGGAACATAGACTTGAATGATGATAATTCAACTGTCATGTTGACCTGACTTATAATGGATATATGAGCATACACTGGTACATTTTCTGTATATGCTAAACTTAAACATTTTTCCATTCCTATGAGTCATGCAACCTAAAAATGGCAAAGGGAAAAATATTAGTACATTTTCATTTGTTTGACAAACACAAAGAACATCATCTACATACCTAAACAAAATTCCTTTAGAGGGTAAGAATCCTTTACTACTTTTGTTTCAAAGAATTCCAAATAAAGATTACTCGATAAAGAACCTAGTGGAAGTGAGGTTAGTCATAGGATAGGTGAAGGGGCAAAGGTCCTGGAAGCACAAATCATATATATATATATATATATATATATATATATATATATATATATATATATATATATATACATATATATATATATATATATATATATATATATATATATATATATATATATATATATATATATATATATATATATATATATATATATATATGGTAAATTATATGGGAGGATATTGATTGAGAGGGTGAAGGCATGTACAGAGCATCAGATTGGGGAAGAGCACTGTGGTTTCAGAAGTGGTAGAGGATGTGTGGATCAGGTATTTGCTTTGAAGAATGTAAGTGAGAAATACTTAGAAAAGCAAATGGATTTGTATGTAGCATTTATGGATCTGGAAAAGGCATATGATAGAGTTGATAGAGATGCTCTGTGGAAGGTATTTAGAATATATGGCGTGGGAGGAAAGTTGTTAGAAGCAGTGAAAAGTTTTTATCGAGGATGTAAGGCATGTGTACGTGTAGGAAGAGAGGAAAGTGATTGGTTCTCAGTGAATGTAGGTTTGCGGCAGGGGTGTGTGATGTCTCCATGGTTGTTTCATTTGTTTATGGATGGGGTTGTTAGGGAGGTAAATGCAAGAGTTTTGGAAAGAGGGGCAAGTATGAAGTCTGTTGGGGATGAGAGAGCTTGGGAAGTGAGTCAGTTGTTGTTCGCTGATGATACAGCGCTGGTGGCGGATTCATGTGGAAACTGCAGAAGCTGGTGACTGAGTTTGGTAAAGTGTGTGGAAGAAGAAAGTTAAGAGTAAATGTGAATAAGAGCAAGGTTATTAGGTACAGTAGGGTTGAGGGTCAAGTCAATTGGGAGGTGAGTTTGAATGGAGAAAAACTGGAGGAAGTGAAGTGTTTTAGATATCATGGAGTGGATCTGGCAGCGGATGGAACCATGGAAGCGGAAGTGGATCATAGGGTGGGGGAGGGGGCGAAAATTCTGGGAGCCTTGAAGAATGTGTGGAAGTCGAGAACATTATCTCGGAAAGAAAAAATGGGTATGTTTGAAGGAATAGTGGTTCCAACAAAGTTGTATGGTTGCGAGGCGTGGGCTATGGATAGAGTTGTGCGCAGGAGGATGGATGTGCTGGAAATGAGATGTTTGAGGACAATGTGTGGTGTGAGGTGGTTTGATCGAGTGAGTAACGTAAGGGTAAGAGAAATGTGTGGAAATAAAAAGAGCCTGGTTGAGAGAGCAGAAGAGGGTGTTTTGAAGTGGTTTGGGCACATGGAGAGAATGAGTGAGGAAAGATTGACCAAGAGGATATATGTGTCGGAGGTGGAGGGAACGAGGAGAAGAGGGAGACCAAATTGGAGGTGGAAAGATGTAGTGAAAAAGATTTTGTGTGATCGGAGCCTGAACATGCAGGAGGGTGAAAGGAGGGCAAGGAATAGAGTGAATTGGATCGATGTGGTATACCGGGGTTGACGTGCTGTCAGTGGATTGAATCAAGGCATGTGAAGCGTCTGGGGTAAACCATGGAAGGCTGTATAGGTATGTATATTTGCGTGTGTGGACGTATGTATATACATGTGTATGGGGGGGGGGGCATTTCTTTCGTCTGTTTCCTTGCGCTACCTCGCAAACGCGGGAGACAGCGACAAAGTATAATAGAAAATATATATATATATATATATATATATATATATATATATATATATATATATATATATATATATATATATATATATATATATATATATATATATATATATATATATATATATATATATATATATATATATATATATATATATATATATGTATATATATATATATATATATATATATATATATATATATATATATATATATATATATATATATATATATATATATATATATATATATATATATATATATATATATATATATATATATATATATATATATATATATATATATATATATATATATATATATATATATATATATATATATATATATATATATATATATATATATATATATATATATATATATATATATATATATATATATATATATATATATATATATATATATATATATATATATATATATATATATATATATATATATATATATATATATATATATATATATATATATATATATATATATATATATATATATATATATATATATATATATATATATATATATATATATATATATATATATATATATATATATATATATATATATATATATATATATATATATATATATATATATATATATATATATATATATATATATATATATATATATATATATATATATATATATATATATATATATATATATATATATATATATATATATATTTTGTACTAATCGCCATCTCCCGCATTAGCGAGGTAGCGTTAAGAACAGAGGATGAGGACTGGGCCTTTGAGGGAATATCCTCACCTGGCCCCCTTCTCTGTTTCTTCTTTAGGAAAAAAAGAGAGAGGGGAGGATTTCCAGCCTCCCGCTCCCTCCCCTTTTAGTCGCCTTCTACGACACGCAGGGAATACGTGGGATGTATTCTTTCTCCCCTATCCCCAGGGATATAAATATATATATATATATATATATATATATATATATATATATATATATATATATATATATATATATATATATATATATATATATATATATATATATATATATATATATATAGGTGAAAAAGAGGGCAAATGAGAGTTGGGGTGAGACAGTATCATTAAATTTTAGGGAGAATAAAAAGATGTTTTGGAAGGAGGTAAATACAGTACGTAAGACAACGTAACAAATGGGAACTTTAGCGAAGGGTGCTAATGGGGAATTGATAACAAGTAGTGGTGATGTGAGAAGGAGGTGGAGCGAGTATTTTGAAGTTCTGTTAAATATGTTTGATGATAGAGTGGCAGATATAAGGTGTTTTGGTCGAGGTGGTGTGCAAAGTGAGAGGGTTAGGAAAAATGATCTGGTAAACTGAGAAGAGGTAGTAAAAGATTTGCGGAAGATGAAAGCCGGCAATGCAGCGGGTTTTGATGGTATTGCGGTAAAATTAATAAAAAATGGGGGTGACTCTGTTGTTGACTAGTTGGTAAGGTTATTTAATGAATGTATGATTCATGGTAAGGTGCCTGAGGATTGGCAGAATGCTTGCTAGTGCCATTGAACAAAGGCAAAGGGGACAAAGGTGAGTGCTCAAATGACAGAGGTATAAGTTTGTTGAGTATTCCTGGGAAATTATATGGAAGGGTATTGATTTAGAGGGTAAAGGCATGTACAGAGCATCAGACTGGGGAAGAGCAGTGTAGTTTCAGAAGTGGTAGAGGATGTGTGGATCAGGTGTTTGCTTTGAGGAATGTATGTGAGAAATACTTAGAAAAGCAAATGTATTTTTATGTAGCATTTATGGATCTGGAGAAGGCTTATGATAGAGTTGATAGAGATGCTCTGTGGAAGGTATTAAGAATATATGGTGTAGGAGGCAAGTTGTTAGAAGTAGTGAAAAGTTTTTATCGAGGTTGTTAGGCATGTGTACGTGTAGGAAAATTCTGGGAGCCTTGAAGAATGTGTGGAAGCCGAGAACATTATAACGGAAAGCAAAAATGGGTATGTTTGAAGGAATAGTGGTTCCAACAATGTTGTACGGTTGCGAGGCTTGGACTATGGACAGAGTTGTGTGCAGGAGGGTGGATGTGCTGGAAATGAGATGTTTCAGGACAATATGTGGTGTGAGGTGGTTTGATCGACTAAGTAATTATACGGTAAGAGAGATGTGTGGCAATGAAAAGAGTGTGGTTGAGAGAGCAGAAGAGGGTGTTTTGAAATGGTTTGGTCACATGGAGAGAATGAGTCAGGAAAGATTGACCAAAAGGATACATATGTCAGAGATGGAGGGAACGAGGAGAAGTGGGAGACCAAATTGGAGGTGGAAAGATGGTGTGAAAAAGATTATGAGTGATCGGGGCCAGAAAATGCAGGAGGGTGAAAGGAGTGCAAGGAATACAGTGAACTGGAACGGTGTGGTATACCGGGGTTGACGTGCTGTCAATGGATTGAACCAGGTCATGTGAAGCGTCTGGGGTAAACCATGGAAAGTTGTGTGGGGCCTGGATGTGGAAAGGGAGCTGTGGTTTCGGGCATTATTACATGACAGCTAGAGACTGAGTGTGAACGAATTGGGCCTTTGTTGTCTTTTTCTAGCGCTACCTCGCACACATGAGGGTGGAGGGGGAAGTTATTCCATGTGTGGCGAGGTGGCGATGAGAATAAATAGAGGCAGACGGTATGAATTATATACATGTGTATATATGTATATGTCTGTGTGTGTATATATATATGTGTACATTGAGATGTATAGGTATTTATATTTGCGTGTGTGGACGTGTATGTATGTGCATGTGTATGTGGGTGGGTTGGGCCATTTCTTTCGTCTCTTACCCTTACATTACTTACTCGATCAAACCACCTCACACCACATATTGTCCTGAAACATCTCATTTCCTGCACGTCCACCCTCCTGAGCACAACTCTATCCATAGCCCACGCCTCGCAACCATACAACATTGTTGGAACCACTATTACTTCAAACATACCCATTTTTGCTTTCCGAGATAATGTTCTCAAAATCCAAACATTCTTCAAGGCTTTCAGGATATATATATATATATATATATATATATATATATATATATATATATATATATATATATATATATATATATATATATATATATATATATATATATATATATATATATATATATATATATGTGTGTGTGTATATATATTTTTTTTTCATACTATTCGCCATTTCCCGCGTTAGCAAGGTAGTGTTAAGAACAGAGGACTGGACCTTTGAGGGTACATCCTCACCTGGCCCCCTTCTCTGTTCCTTCTTTTGGAAAATTAAAAAAAAAACTGAGAAGGGAGGATTTCCAGACCCTCGCTCCCTTCCCTTTTAGTCGCCTTCTACGACACGCAGGGAATACGTGGGAAGTATTCTTTCTCTCCTATCCCCAGGGAAAATGTATATATATATATATATATATATATATATATATATATATATATATATATATATATATATATATATATATATATATATATATATCTTTTCTTTCATACTATTCGCCATTTCCCGCGTCAGCGAGGTAGCGTTAAGAACCGAGGACTGGGCCTCTGAGGAAACATCCTCATCCAGCCCCCTTCTCTGTTCCTTCCTTTGGGAAAGAAAAAAAAAAAGAGATGGGAGGATTTCCAGCTCCCCGCTCCCTTCCCTTTTAGTTACCTACTACGACACGCAGGGAATACGTGGGAAGTATTCTTTCTCCCCTATACCCAGGGAACATGTTTATCAAATGGCGTCCTAGCTTCGTCTCTTCGATGTATATCAACTGACTGTTATATTCCTCTCTTGTGTCTCCCCTGATGATGTGATTATTACACGAAAGTCCACTTGGAAACTTTTCGTGTTTCATTTTCCCCGTAGACTCATAGGAATATCTTGATCACGCGCAAAATTGTGATCCTTTCCAATATATATATATATATTTATATATATATATATATATATATATATATATATATATATATATATATATATATATATATATATATATATATATATATATATGTACATATATGTATACATTTATTTATTATTATATTTTACTTTGTCGCTGTCTCCCGCGTTTGCGAGGTAGCGCAACGACACAGACGAAAGAAATGGCCCAACCCCCCCCCCCATACACATGTATATACATACGTCCACACACGGAAATATACATACCTACACAGCTTTCCATGGTTTACCCCAGACGCTTCACATGCCTTGATTCAATCCACTGACAGCACGTCAACCCCGGTATACCACATCGCTCCAATTCACTCTATTCCTTGCCCTCCTTTCACCCTCCTACATGTTCAGGCCCCGATCACACAAAATCTTTTTCACTCCATCTTTCCACCTCCAATTTGGTCTCCCTCTTCTCCTCATTCCCTCCACCTCCGACACATATATCCTCTTCGTCAATCTTTCCTCACTCATTCTCTCCATGTGCCCAAACCACTTCAAAACACCCTCTTCTGCTCTCTCAACCACGCTCTTTTTATTTCCACACATCTCTCTTACCCTTATGTTACTCACTCGATCAAACCACCTCACACCACACATTGTCCTCAAACATCTCATTTCCAGCACATCCATCCTCCTGCGCACAACTCTATCCATAGCCCACGCCTCGCAACCATACAACATTGTTGGAACCACTATTCCTTCAAACATACCCATTTTTGCTTTCCGAGATAATGTTCTCGACTTCCACACATTCTTCAAGGCTCCCAGAATTTTCGCCCCCTCCCCCACCCTATGATCCACTTCCGCTTCCATGGTTCCATCCGCTGCCAGATCCACTCCATGATATCTAAAACACTTCACTTCCTCCAGTTTTTCTCCATTCAAACTCACCTCCCAATTGACTTGACCCTCAACCCTACTGTACCTAATAACCTTGCTCTTATTCACATTTACTCTTAACTTTCTTCTTCCACACACTTTACCAAACTCAGTCACCAGCTTCTGCAGTTTCTCACATGAATCAGCCACCAGCGCTGTATCATCAGCGAACAACAACTGACTCACTTCCCAAGCTCTCTCATCCCCAACAGACTTTATACTTGCCCCTCTTTCCAAAACTCTTGCATTCACCTCCCTAAAAAATCCATCCATAAAAAAATCCATCCTCTCTTCTTACACGTACACATGCCTTACATCCTCGATAAAAACTTTTCACTGCTCCTAACAACTTTCCTCCCACACCATATATTCTTAATACCCTCCACAGAGCATCTCTATCAACTCTATCATATATATATATATATATATATATATATATATATATATATATATATATATATATATATATATATATATATATATATATATACATATATATATATATATATATATATATATATATATATATATATATATATATATATATATATATATATATATATATATATATATATATATATATATATATATATATATGTATATATATATATATATATATATATATATATATATATATATATATATATTTATGTATATATATATATATATATATATATATATATATATATATATATATATATATATATATATATATATATATATATATATATATATATATATATATATATATATAAATATATATATATATATATATATATATATATATATATATATATATATATATATATATATATATATATATATATATATATATATATATATATATATATATATATATATATATATTTATATATATATATATTAACACGTAATCCAATAACGCTCTCTGGCCATCTCAAGTATACTTATGTAAGTAGGAGAGATGGCCAGAGAGCGTTATTGGATTACGTGTTAATTGACAGGCGCGCGAAAGAGAGACTTTTGGATGTTAATGTGCTGAGAGGTGCAACTGGAGGGATGTCTGATCATTATCTTGTGGAGGCTAAGGTGAAGATTTGTATGGGCTATCAGAAAAAAAGATTGAATGTTGGGGTGAAGAGGGTGGTGAGAGTAAGTGAGCTTGGGAAGGAGACTTGTGTGAGGAAGTACCAGGAGAGACTAAGTACAGAATGGAAAAAGGTGAGAACAATGGAAGTAAGGGGAGTGGCGGAGGAATGGGATGTATTTAGGGAATCAGTGATGGATTGCGCAAAAGATGCTTGTGGCATGAGAAGAGTGGGAGGTGGGTTGATTAGAAAGGGTAGTGAGTGGTGGGATGAAGAAGTAAGAGTATTAGTGAAAGAGAAGAGAGAGGCATTTGGACGATTTTTGCAGGGAAAAAATGCAGTTGAGTGGGAGACGTATAAAAGAAAGAGGCAGGAGGTCAAGAGAAAGGTGCAAGAGGTGAAAAAAAGGGCAAATGAGAGTTGGGGTGAGAGAGTATCATTAAATTTTGGGGAGAATAAAAAGATGTTTTGGAAGGAGGTAAATAAAGTGCGTAAGACAGGGGAGCAAATGGGAACTTCAGTGAAGGGCGCAAATGGGGAGGTGATAACAAGTAATGGTGATGTGAGAAGGAGATGGAGTGAGTATTTTGAAGGTTTGTTGAATGTGTTTGATGATAGAGTGGCAGATATAGGGTGTTTTGGTCTAGGTGGTGTGCAAAGTGAGAGGGTTAGGGAAAATGATTTGGTAAACGGAGAAGAGGTAGTAAAAGCTTTGCGGAAGATGAAAGCCGGCAAGGCAGCAGGTTTGGATGGTATTGCAGTGGAATTTATCAAAAAAGTGGTGACTGTATTGTTGACTGGTTGGTAAGGTTATTTAATGTATGTATGACTCACGGTGAGGTGCCCGAGGATTGGCGGAATGCGTGCATAATGCCATTGTACAAAGGCAAAGGGGATAAGAGTGAGTGCTCAAATTACAGAGGTATAAGTTTGTTGAGTATTCCTGGTACTTTATATGGGAGGGTATTGATTGAGAGGGTGAAGGCATGTACAGAGCATCAGATTGGGGAAGAGCAGTGTGGTTTCAGAAGTGGTAGAGGATGTGTGGATCAGGTGTTTGCTTTGAAGAATGTATGTGAGAAATACTTAAAAAGTAAATGGATTTGTATGTAGCATTTATGGATCTGGAGAAGGCATATGATAGAGTTGATAGAGATGCTCTGTGGAAGTTATTAAGAATATATGGTGTGGGAGGCAAGTTGTTACAAGCAGTGAAAAGTTTTTATCGAGGATGTAAGGCATGTGTACGCGTAGGAAGAGAGGAAAGTAATTGGTTCTCAGTGAATGTAGGTTTGAGGCAGGGGTGTGTGATGTCTCCATGGTTGTTTAATTTGTTTATGGATGGGATTGTTAGGGAGGTAAATGCAAGAGTTTTGGAAAGAGGGGCAAGTATGAAGTCTGTTGGGGATGAGAGAGCTTGGGAAGTGAGTCAGTTGTTGTTCGCTGATGATACAGCGCTGGTGGCTGATTCATGTGAGAAACTGCAGAAGCTGGTGACTGAGTTTGGTAAAGTGTGTGAAAGAAGAAAGTTAAGAGTAAATGTGAATAAGAGCAAGGTTATTAGGTACAGTATGGTTGAGGGTCAAGTCAATTGGGAGGTGAGTTTGAATGGAGAAAAACTGGAGGAAGTGAAGTGTTGTAGATATCTGGGAGTGGATCTGGCAGCGGATGGAACCATGGAAGCGGAAGTGGATCATAGGTTGGGGGAGGGGGCGAAAATTCTGGGAGCCTTGAAGAATGTGTGGAAGTCGAGAACATTATCTCGGAAAGCAAAAATGGGCATGTTTGAAGGAATAGTGGTTCAAACAATGTTGTATGGTTGCGAGGCGTGGGCTATGGATAGAGTTGTGTGCAGGAGGATGGATGTGCTGGAAATGAGATGTTTGAGGACAATGTGTGGTGTGAGGTGGTTTGATCGAGTAAGTAACGTAAGGGTAAGAGAGATGTGTGGAAATAAAAAGAGCGTGGTTGAGAGAGCAGAAGAAGGTGTTTTGAAATGGTTTGGGCACATGGAGAGAATGAGTGAGGAAAGATTGACCAAGAGGATATATGTGTCGGAGGTGGAGGGAACGAGGAGAAGAGGGAGACCAAATTGGAGGTGGAAAGATGGAGTGAAAAAGATTTTGTGTGATCGGGGCCTGAACATGCAGGAGGGTGAAAGGAGGGCAAGGAATAGAGTGAATTGGAGCGATGTGGTATACCGGGGTTGACGTGCTGTCAGTGGATTGAATCGGGGCATGTGAAGCGTCTGGGGTAAACCATGGAAAGCTGTGTAGGTATGTATATTTGCATGTGTGGACGTATGTATATACATGTGTATGGGGGTGGGTTGGGCCATTTCTTTCGTCTGTTTCCTTGCGCTACCTCGCAAACGCGGGAGACAGCGACAAAGTAAAAAAAAAATATATATATATACATATATATATATATATATATATATATATATATATATATATATATATATATCTTTTTTTTTTTTTTATACTTTGTTATATATATATATATATATATATATATATATATATATATATATATATATATATATATATATATATATATATATATATATATATATATATATATATATATATATATATATATATATTCTCATAAATCCACGAGGAATATGAAACACGACAAGTTCTCAAGTGCACTTTCGTGTAATGATCACATCATCAGGAAGATATAAGAAAGAAAATTTCTTTCTTGTATCTTCCCTGATGATGTGATTTACACGAAAGTGCACTTGGGAACTTGTGTTTCATTTTCCCCGTGGACTCATAGGAATATACTTGATCACGAGCAAAATTGTGATCCTTTCCAAATATATGCCTCCATGGTTGTTTGATTTTTTATGGATGGGGTTGTTAGGGAGGTGAATGCCTGAATTTTGGAGAGAGGGGCAAGTATGCAGTCTGTTGTGGATGAGAGAGCTTGGGAAGTGAGTCATTTCTTGTTCGCTGATGATAAAGCGCTGGTGGCTGATTCGGGTGAGAAACTGCAGAAGCTGGTGACTGAGTCCGGTAAAATGTGTGAAAGAAGAAAACTGTGGGTAAATGTGAATAAAGGCAAGGTTATTATATACAGTAGTGTTGAGGGACAAGTCAACTGGGAGGTAGGTTTGAACGGAGAAAAACTGGAGGACGGGAAGTATTTTAGATATCTGGGAGAGGATGTGGCAGCTAATGGAACCATGGAAGCGGAAGTGAATTATAAGATGGGGGAGGGGGCGAAAGTTATGGGAGCGTTGAGGAATGTGTGGAAGTCGAGAACGTTATCTTGGAAAGCAAAAATGGGTATGTTTGAAGAAATAGTGGTTCCAACAATGTTATATGGGTGCGAGGCGTGGGCTTTAGATAGAGCTGTGGGGATTAGGGTGGATGTGCTGGAAATGAGATGTTTGAGGGGAATATGTGGTGTGAGGTGGTTTGATCGAGTGAGTGATGAAAGGGTAAGAGAGATGTGTGGTAATAAAAAGAGTGAGGTTGATAAAGCAGAAGAGGGTGTTTTGAAATGGTTTGATCATATGAAGAAAATGAGCGAGGAAAGACTGACAAAGAGGTTATATGTGTCAGAGATTGAGGGAACGAGGAGAAGTGGGAGACCAAATTGGAGGTGGAAAGATGGAGTGAAAAAGATTTTGAGTGATCGGGGTCTGAAAATGCAGATGGGTGAAAGGCGTGCAAGGAATAGAATGAATTGGAACGATGTGGTATACCGGGGTCGACGTGCTGTCTATGGATTGAACCAGGGCATGTGAAGCGTCTGGGGTAAACCATTGAACGTTTTGTGGGGCGTGGATGTAGAAAGGGAGCTGTGGTTTCGGTGCATTATACATGACAGCTAGGGACTTGAGTGTGAACGAATGTGGCCTTAGTTGTCTTTCCCTAGCGCTACCTTGCGCCATGCGGGGAGGGGGGGTTGTCATTTCATGTGTGGCGGGGTGGCGGCGAGAATGAATAAAAGCAGACAAGTATGAATTATGTACATGTGTGTGTATATATATATATATATATATATATATATATATATATATATATATATATATATATATATATATATATATATATATATATACATATATATATATATATATATATATATATATATATATATATATATATATATATATATATATATATATATATATATATATATATATATGTATATATATATATATATATATATATATATATATATATATATATATATATATATATATATATATATATATATATATATATATATATATATATATATATATATATATATATATATATGTGCTGGAAATGAGATGTTTGAGGACAATGTGTGGTGTGAGGTGGTTTGATCGAGTAAGTAATGTAAGGGTAAGAGAGATGTGTGGAAATAAAAAGAGCGTGGTTGAGAGAGCAGAGGAGGGTGTTTTGAAATGGTGTGGGCACATGGAGAGAATGAGTGAGGAACGATTGACCAAGAGGATATATGTGTCGGAGGTGGAGGGAACGAGGAGAAGTGGGAGACCAAATTGGAGGTGGAAAGATGGAGTGAAAAAGATTTTGTGTGATCGGGGCCTGAACATGTAGGAGGGTGAGAGGCGGGCAAGGAATAGAGTGAATTGGATCGATGTGGTATACCGGGTTTGACGTGCTGTCAGTGGATTAAATCAGGGCATGTGAAGCGTCTGGGGTAAACCATGGAAAGTTGTGTGGGGCCTGGATGCGGAAAGGGAGCTGTGGTTTCGGGCATTATTGCATGACAGCTAGAGACTGAGTGTGAACGAATGGGGCCTTTGTTGTCTTTTCCTAGTGCTACCTCGCACACATGAGGGGGGAGGGGGATGGTATTCCATGTGTGGCGAGGTGGCGATGGGAATGAATAAAGGCAGACAATGTGAATTGTGTGCATGGGTATATATGTATGTGTCTGTTTGTGTATATATATGTGTACACTGAGATGTATAGGTATGTATATTTGCGTGTGTGGACGTGTATGTATATGAATTGTGTATGGGGTGGGTTGGGCCATTTCTTTCGTCTGTTTCCTTGCGCTACCTCGCAAACGCGGGAGACAGCGACAAAGCAAAATAAATAAATAAAATATATATATATATAATATATATATATATATATATATATATATATATATATATATATATGTCTGTGTGTGTATATATATGTATACGTTGATGTGTATAGGTATGTGTATGTGTGTGTATGGACGTGTATGTATATACATGTGTGTGTGGGTGTGTTTGGCCATTCTTTCGTCTGTTTCCTTGCGCTATCTCGCTAACGCGGGAGAAAGCTACAAAGTATAATAAAATAGTATTATTGTTGCTGAAGGTAACATTTACATTAAACGATTCAAGCAACATGGAAATAAAGTAAAATTATTATAAAAAGGGAGAACTAAAACATTCTTGGTGTGAATGGGAGGTTTGGGTTCAACTGTATATAGTGATTTCTTTGGTAACTTCAGGGAATTATCAATGAAAGATCTAGGTTACTTTAACTTATTTCCAATAGAATATATATTCTCAAACTCATCATCTATAAACTCTGGACTACAGATACGTAATGCCCTAAGGAACATAAATTGAAATGATGATAATTTAACTCTGTCATTTTGAGATGAGTATATGCCAAACTGTATATGCTAAACATAAACATGTTTCCTTGCCTATGGATCATGCAATCAAAAATGGAAAAATACCATTATTTTCATTTTTCTACAATAAATTTGATGGAAAGTACTAAATTGTTATGGAAAGGGCGATATATCTATAAATTTTCATTTGATATTTTAAGGATAGATATACCGTAATTATGGTTCTAACAACTTAGAAATGCTTCCACTTTCTTTTTAAATGCACTCGTTACTTCTACAATCTTGTTCCATAGACACAAATTTGGTAACATATATCACATAATTACATTTGATGCAACATGAAATGTTTTAGTAACCTCAGTACTTTTGGGGACTTTGAATATGCCACCAACTGTGTGGTGATATTCGATTCTAACTCAAATCAGATTTTTTTTTTCCCAATAATCTAAAACGAAATCTTTATACTTATATATTTTTGCCATGATGATAAAGGTGTTATTTATATTCATATATTGAGTTTGGGTGGGGAAGACAAGTTTTAAGCCTGACAACCTCTGCCCTATTGAGTACCTGCGCGAGATGGACGGTTGAAATAGAGGAGCTTGCTAACATTCAGGTCCGGTTCCTATATATTATGTAATATTCTCGGTATTCGATCTTCTCCTAAGAGATAATTTAGGGGAAAATCACGTATAAGTCCCAGACTACAATGGATTTACCCAAATCGTATGTGCAAATGGTTCTAGAAGTCTTCAGATCTGATGTCTCGCTTGTTCTTGAAAGCATCGGACTGTCCTTAAATACGTAATACAAACTCTGGCCAGACCTTTAAAAGATTCCTGATTCTCCCAGTTGCTCCTCGAACCTTGAGAGACAAAGAGAATTCACTATTAACAAAGAGAAATAACACCTAATAGTTATTCTATGAAAGTGAAATACATTTTCAGCCAATTTTTAGGAAAGGAGAAACAATGGTGATGATGATAAATAGGTGTCAAAGACAGTGATGATAGATTTACAAGGATTACAAGACACTAAGGGAAACTGAGTGGGATTTAAGGATGGAAGATGTATGGTACATCGGAAATTCTGAGTACCACCAGAGGACGTAGAGGTGGCGTGAGTAAGACGAAGTAACCATAGGGTATAGAGGTAAAGGAACTTTGAAGAGAAAAATAAGTTGGCTTATTGAGGGAGTGATATGGGTATGTTAGAATAGTGAGAGAGGACGAAGGGAGGAAAAGACGACTCAGTAGGAGAGTGGAACCCACAAATAAAAGAATCAGAGTCAAAGTTTGAACGGGGAATGATTTAAGAAAAGAATGATTGAAGAAACAGATGAAGGTAAAAGATTGCCAAAGAATAAGGGGACGTGCAAGAAGTGAAATATGGTAAATATATATGAAAATGCCTGGAAGCAATAGAATAATTCGATAAATAATATATCAGCTAAGAAAGGTTTATGGACAAAGGAACCTAGGTTGACTAAGCAACAGACTGGATGAGAGTGAGTAAATAGCAGTAAATAGCACACTGGATGAGTAAATGTAAGTAACATTAAGTAACAGAGACTGGATGAGGAAAGTTGGATAGAAATAAGTAACAGACTGGATAAAGAAAGTTAAAAAGTTATGGTATGAAACACAATAGAGAAAGATTTTACAATAGCAGCATTACAGATGAGCCTCCACACACACACACACACACACACACACACACACACACACACACACACACACACACACAAACACACACACACACACACACACACACACACACACACACACACACACACACACACACACATACAAAACACGTATTCAAATCCTGATAACAATGAAAGGAGCAAAAGAACTTAGAAAATGTCTCTTAATGATAGGAAAGTAAAGATGAATCAAAGTTCACTAGACTCCGCTTCGCACGAGATAATTCAGAATATGTATCAAGAACAAGTTCAGGTTTCGGTCAGGCATTGGTCTTCAAAGTCTTGTTCACTTTCTTGTTGACTGGTCGTTGAACCTTGTCCCCAAAGATGTTTGCTGTGAAGATATTATCGAACAAACCATTATAAGTATCTGTCATCGAGAATTGTCCCAGTTGTACATATACCGTAGTACATGTACAACGTGGCGTTGTACATGCACCAGGGGTCGGATTCTTGCCCTGGAGATGGCTTTTGGCTACCTCGGCCACAAGAAGGTTAGAAGATGCAGACTCCTTAGATCGAGCCTTTCGATCCGAATCCCAACCTCATCTCTGTGGGTGTATCCTACTTTTCACACAATGGGTGACGCGATGGATTAAAAGCCATTGCCAAAACCGCGGAGATGGTTAAGTTAGGATAGCTGGTAAAAACGCTTGATTTTAGGTGTCTGCGTCTTTCTAACTTTCTTGGAGCAGAGGTAAGCAGGCACCCTTCTCCAGGGTTTCAGTCTGATCCTAGGTTTATATATATATATATATATATATATATATATATATATATATATATATATATATATATATATATATATATATGTATATATATATATATATATATATATTAGAGGCAAGTTTTTTAGGAGCAGCTGAATGAGTGTGTTAGTGGTTTTGATGCACGAGACCGGGTTATAGTGATGGGTAATTTGAATGCAAAGGTGAGTAATGTGGCAGTTGAGGGAATAATTGGTATACATGGGGTGTTCAGTGTTGTAAATGGAAATGGTGAAGAGCTTGTAGATTTATGTGCAGAAAAAGGTCTGGTGATTGGAAATACCTGGTTTAAAAAGCGAGATATACATAAGTATACGTATGTAAGTAGGAGAGATGGCCAGAGACCGTTATGGGATTACGTGTTAATTGACAGGCGCACGAAAGAGGCTTTTGGATGTTAATGTGCTGAGAGGTGCAGCTGGAGGGATGTCTGATCATTATCTTGTGGAGGCTAAGGTGAAGATTTGTATGGGTTTTCAGAAAAGAAGAGTGAATGTTGGGGTGAAGAGGGTGGTGAGAGTAAGTGAGCTTGGGAAGGAGACTTGTGTGAGGAAGTACTAGGAGAGACTGAGTACAGAATGGAAAAAGGTGAGAACAATGGAACTAAGGGGAGTGGGGGAGGAATGGGATGCATTTAGGGAATCAGTGATTTATTGCGCAAAAGATGCTTGTGGCATGAGAAGCTTGGGAGGTGGGTTGATTTGAACGGGTAGTGTGTGGTGGGATGAAGAAGTAAGATTACTAGTGAAAGAGAAGAGAGAGGCATTTGGACGATTTTTGCAGGGAAAAAATGCAATTGAGTGGGAGATGTATAAAAGAAAGAGAAAGGAGATCAAGAAAAAGGTGCAAGAGGTGAAAAGGAGGGCAAATGAGAGTTGGGGTGAGAGAGTATCATTAAATTTTAGGGAGAATAAAAAGATGTTCTGGAAGGAGGTAAATAAAGTGCGTAAGACAAGGGAGCAAATGGGAACTTCAGTGAAGGGCGCAAATGGGGAGGTGATAACAAGTAGTGGTGATGTGAGAAGGAGATGGAGTGAGTATTTTGAAGGTTTGTTGAATGTGTTTGATGATAGAGTGGCAGACATAGGGTGTTTTGGTCGAGGTGGTGTGCAAAGTGAGAGGGTTGGGGGAAATGATTTGGTAAACAGAGAAGAGGTATTAAAAGCTTTGCGGAAGATGAAAGCCGGCAAGGCAGCAGGTTTGGATGGTATTGCAGTGGAATTTATTAAAAAAGGGGGTGACTGTATTGTTGACTGGTTGGTAAGGTTATTTAATGTATGTATGGCTCATTGTGAGGTGCCTGAGGATTGGTGGAATGCGTGCATAGTGCCATTGTACAAAGGCAAAGGGGATAAGAGTGAGTGCTCAAATTACAGAGGTATAAGTTTGTTGAGTATTCCTGATACATTATATGGGAGGGTATTGATTGAGAGGGTGAAAGCATGTACAGAGCATCAGATTGGGGAAGAGCAGTGTGGTTTCAGAAGTGGTAGAGGATGTGTGGATCAGGTGTTTGCTTTGAAGAATGTATGTGAGAAATACTTAGAAAAGGAAATGGATTTGTATGTAGCATTTATGAATCTGGAGAAGGCATAAAACAGAGTTGATAGAGATGCTCTGTGGAAGGTATTAAGAATATATGGTGTGGAAAGCAAGTTGTTAGAAGCAGTGAAAAGTTTTTATCGATGATGTAAGGCATGTGTACGTGTAGGAAGAGAGGAAAGTGATTGGTTCTCAGTGAATGTAGGTTTGCGGCAGGGGTGTGTGATGTCTCCATGGCTGTTTAATTTCTTTATGGATGGGGTTGTTAGGGAGGTGAATGCAAGAGTTTTGGAAAGAGGGGCAAGTATACAGTCTGTTGTGGATGAGAGAGCTTGGGAAGTGAGTCAGTTGTTGTTCGCTGATGATACAGCTCTGGTGGCTGATTCATGTGAGAAACTGCAGAAGCTGGTGACTGAGTTTAGTAAAGTGTGTGAAAGAAGAAAGTTAAGAGTAAATGTGAATAAGAGCAATGTTATTAGGTACAGTAGGGTTGAGGGTCAAGTCAATTGGAAAGTAAGTTTGAATGTAGAAAAACTGGAGGAAGTAAAGTGTTTTAGATATCTGGGAGTGGATCTGGCAGCGGATGGAACCATGGAAGCGGAAGTGAATCATAGGGTGGGGGAGGGGGCGAAAATCCTGGGAACCTTGAAGAATGTGTGGAAGTCGAGAACATTATCTCGGAAAGCAAAAATGGGTATGTTTGAAGGAATAGTGGTTCCAACAATGTTGTATGGTTGCGAGGCGTGGGCTATGGATAGAGTTGTGCGCAGGAGGGTGGATTTGCTGGAAATGAGATGTTTGAGGACAATATGTGGTGTGAGGTGGTTTGATCGAGTAAGTAATGTAAGGGTAAGAGAGATGTGTGGAAATAAAAAGAGTGTGGTTGAGAGAGCAGAAGAAGGTGTTTTGAAATGGTTTGGGCACATGGAGAGAATGAGTGAGGAAAGATTGACCAAGAGGATATATGTGTCGGAGGTGGAGGGAACGAGGAGAAGTGGGAGACCAAATTGGAGGTGGAAAGATGGAGTGAAAAAGATTTTGTGTGATCGGGGCCTGAACATGCAGGAGGGTGAAAGGCGGGCAAGGAATAGAGTGAATTGGAGCGATGTGGTATACCGGGGTTGACGTGCTGTCAGTGGATTGAATCAGGGCATTATTGCGTGACAGCTGGAGACTGAGTGTCAACGAATGGGGCCTTTGTTGCCTTTTCCTAGTACTACCTCGCACACATGAGGGGGGAGGGGGATGGTATTCCATGTGTGGCGAGGTGGCGATGGAAATGAATAGGGGCAGACAGTGTGAATTGTGTGCATGGGTATATATGTATGTGTCTGTGTGTGTATATATATGTGTACATTAAGATGTATAGGTATGTATATTTGCGTGTGTTGGCGTGTGTGTGTGTGTACATTGTGTATGGGGGTTGGTTGTGCCATTTCTTTCGTCTGTGTCCTTGCGCTACCTAGCAAACGCGGGAGACAGCGACAAAGCTAAATAAATAAATAAATAAATAAATAAATGCATATATATATATATATATATATATATATATATATATATATATATATATATATATATATATATATATTATTTTTTTTTATTATACTTTGTCGCTGTCTCCCGCGTTTGCGAGATAGCGCAAGGAAACAGACGAAAGAAATGGCCCAACCCCCCCCCATACACATGTATATACATACGTCCACACACGCAAATATACATACCTACACAGCTTTCCATAGCTTACCTCAGACGCTTCACATGCCTAGATTCCATCCACTGACAGCACGTCAACCCCGGTATACCACATCGCTCCAATTCACTCTATTCCTTGCCCTCCTTTCACCCTCCTGCATGTTCAGGCCCCGATCACACAAAATCTTTTTTTATTATACTTTGTCGCTGTCTCCCGCGTTTGCGAGGTAGCGCAAGGAAACAGACGAAAGAAATGGCCCAACCCCCCCCCCCATACACATGTATATACATACGTCCACACACGCAAATATACATACCTACACAGCTTTCCATAGCTTACCTCAGACGCTTCACATGCCTAGATTCCATCCACTGACAGCACGTCAACCCCGGTATACCACATCGCTCCAATTCACTCTATTCCTTGCCCTCCTTTCACCCTCCTGCATGTTCAGGCCCCGATCACACAAAATCTTTTTCACTCCATCTTTCCACCTCCAATTTGGTCTCCCTCTTCTCCTTGTTCCCTCCACCTCCGACACATATATCCTCTTGGTCAATCTTTCCTCACTCATCCTCTCCATGTGCCCAAACCACTTCAAAACACCCTCTTCTGCTCTCTCAACCACGCTCTTTTTATTTCCACACATCTCTCTTACCCTTACGTTACTCACTCGATCAAACCACCTCACACCACACATTGTCCTCAAACATCTCATTTCCAGCACATCCATCCTCCTGCGCACAACTCTATCCATAGCCAACGCCTCGCAACCATACAACATTGTTGGAACCACTATTCCTTCAAACATACCCATTTTTGCTTTCCGAGATAATGTTCTCGACTTCCACACATTTTTCAAGGCCCCCAGAATTTTCGCCCCCTCCCCCACCCTATGATCCACTTCCGCTTCCATGGTTCCATCCGCTGCCAGATCCACTCCCAGATATCTAAAACACTTCACTTCCTCCAGTTTTTCTCCATTCAAACTCACCTCCCAATTGACTTGACCCTCAACCCTACTGTACCTAATAACCTTGCTCTTATTCACATTTACTCTTAACTTTCTTCTTCCACACACTTTACCAAACTCAGTCACCAGCTTCTGCAGTTTCTCACATGAATCAGCCACCAGCGCTGTATCATCAGCGAACAACAACCGACTCACTTCCCAAGCTCTCTCATCCCCAACAGACTTCATACTTGCCCCTCTTTCCAAAACTCTTGCATTTACCTCCCTAACAACCCCATCCATAAACAAATTAAACAACCATGGAGACATCACACACCCCTGCCACAAACCTACATTCACTGAGAACCAATCACTTTCCTCTCTTCCTACACGTACACATGCCTTACATCCTCGATAAAAACTTTTCACTGCTTCTAACAACTTTCCTCCCACACCATATATTCTTAATACCCTCCACAGAGCATCTCTATCAACTGTATCATATGCCTTCTCCAGATCCATAAATGCTACATACAAATCCATTTGCTTTTCTTTCTTTTCTTTTCTTTCAAACTATTCGCCATTTCCCGCATTAGCGAGGTAGCGTTAAGAACAGAGGACTGGGCCTTGAGGGAATACCCTCACCTGGCCCAATTCTCTGTTCCTTCTTTTGGAAAACTAAAAAAAAAAACGAGAGGGGGAGGATTTCCAGCCCCCCGCTCCCTCCCCTTTTAGTCGCCTTCTACGACACGCAGGGAATACGTGGGAAGTATTCTTTCTCCCCTATCCCCAGGGATAAACCTTGCTTTTCTATATATATATATATATATATATATATATATATATATATATATATATATATATATATATATATATATATATATATATATATATATATATATATATATATATATATATATTTTTTTTTTTTTTTCTTTTAAATTATTTGCCATTTCCCGCGTTAGCGAGGTAGCGTTAAGAACAGAGGACTGGGCCTTTTTTGGAATATCCTCACCTGGCCCCCTCTGTTCCTTCTTTTGGAAAATTAAAAAAAAAACGAGAAGGGAGGATTTCCAGCCCCCCGCTCCCTCCCCTTTTAGTCGCCTTTTACGATACGCAGGGAATACGTGGGAAGTATTCTTAATCCCCTATCCCCAGGGATAATATATATATATATATATATATATTTTCTTTTTTTTTTCATTCAAACAATTCGCCATTTCCCGCGTTAGCGAGGTAGCGTTAAGAACAGAGAACTGGGCCTTTGAGGGAATATCCTCACCTGGCCCCCTTCTCTGTTACTTCTTTTGGAAAATTAAAAAAAGATAATGAGAGGGGAGGATTTCCAGCCCCCCGTTCCCTCCCCTTTTAGTCGCCTCCTACGACACGCAGGGAATACGTGGGAAGTATTCTTTCTCCCCTATCCCCAGGGATATATATATATATATATATATATATATATATATATATATATATATATATATATATATATATATATATATATATATATATTTATATATATATATATATATATATATATATATATATATATATATATATATATATATATATATATATATATATATATATATTATATATATATATATATATATATATATATATATATATATTTTAATGTGTGGTGTGAGGTGGTTTGATCGAGTAAGTAAGGTAAGGGTAAGAGAGATGTGTGGAAATAAAAAGAGCGTGGTTGAGAGAGCAGAAGAGGGTATTTTGAAATGGTTTGGGCACATGGAGAGAATGAGTGAGGAAAGATTGACCAAGAGGATATATGTGTCGGAGGTGGAGGGAACAAGGATAAGTGGGAGACCAAATTGGAGGTGGAAAGATGGAGTGAAAAAGATTTTGTTTGATCGGGGCCTGAACATGCAGGAGGGTGAAAGGAGGGCAAGGAATAGAGTGATTTGGATCGATGTGGTATACCGGGGTTGACGTGCTGTCAGTGGATTGAATCAGGGCATGTGAAGCGTCTGGGGTAAACCATGGAAAGCTGTGTAGGTATGTATATTTGCGTGTGTGGACGTATGTATATACATGTGTATGGGGTGGGTTGGGCCATTTCTTTCGTCTGTTTCCTTGCGCTACCTCGCAAACGCGGGAGACAGCGACAAAGCAAAAAAAAGAAAAAAAAAAAATATATATATATATATATATATATATATATATATATATATATATATATATATATATATATATATATATATATATATATATATATATATATATATATATATATATATATATATTCAATTTCTTTTTTTTTCCAAAAGAAGGAAGAGTCCAGGTGAGGAAATTCCCTCAGAGGCACAGTCCTCTGTTCTTAACGCTAACTCGCTGACGCGGGAAATGGCGAATAGTATGAAGAAATATATATTTGCCTTTTCATTGACGTAAAGTTAGGCATCTTTAAAGCACATCCTCTCGCCAACTAAATCATTATGAAAGAATCATCGAGAATCGACAACATGAGAGAAAAGTAGTTGAACACCATCTCGGCACCAAGGTCAACCTCTCCCGCGCAGACCCCGTCATTTGTGGTTCGCGACCCCGCTTCCTCCCCACTTTCCATCTAACCGTCCGGCCAGTGTCTACGGCTGTGCGGGGTAGGTTTGTCTGGGTAACGGGACGTGTGTTGACCTACTTTCCACATGTTCTCATTTTTTTGATAATCTTTCATAATGATTAAGTTGATAATAGGATGTTCTTTAAAGTTGCCTAACTTTATGTCAATGGACGGACAAATGTATATACACAAAGGGTCGGACTGAAACCTTTGAACAGTGTGCTTGGCTATCTCGGCCACAGGAAGGTTAAAAAGACACAAACACCTGAAACCAAGTGTTCCTACCAGCTAACCTAACCTCCTCACGGTGGGTGTAGCAATAGCATTTGATCCATCGCGTCTCTCATGGTCTAGAAAGTAGGATACTGCATACCAGGGTGGAGGATGACTATCTTTAATCTGTCCTATATTTTCTCAGTCCTTCTGACAGCTGCACCATGTGGATGTTTTGTCAACTGGGTGGTGTTTGCTGCTGCCACATCGACACAATACACACTTACCAACTTATATTCCAATATATTCATCTTCCTTTTTTTTTTTTTCTTATATTTACTTTATACCTTTTTTCCCCTATAGTTTTAGATAGTACTTGTAGGATCATTATGTAGGAAATTTGTCAAAAATCAAATAGGGTTGCAGGCATTGTGACCTTTCACATAGGTCGCTGGCCGTTCAACCCAACAAATGAATGAATGAATGCATTATACACTACAACAGGGGAGTTGATATGATAGAGTAAGGACATATCTCCTGCTGCTCCTAGCGCTACCTCTCTAACGCGGGAAAAGACAATATAGACATAAAAACAGAACGTAAAAGCATACATATCATTAACCTTATCCTTGTTTTTGTTATTATTGTTATCACTGTTGCCAACATTGTTACTATTGTTATTGAATGATAATAACAGGAGTTCTTTCATGCGTCTCCTGGAGTTTGTACGTCCTGGGCGAGACTGTACTCTTTTTCCCTCCATTACAGGTAATCATGCGACGTCGATATGTGTGTGTGTGTGTGTAATTCGGCTAACTCATGATGAAGTGCACACACACACACACACACACACACACACACACACACACGCATTGAGAAATGAAGTTGTTCTGTGAGAGAGAGAGAGAGAGAGAGAGAGAGAGAGAGAGAGAGAGAGAGAGAGAGAGAGAGAGAGAGAGAGAGAGAGAGAGAGAGAGAGAGAGAGAGAGAGAGAGAGAGAGAGAGAGAGAGAGAGAATGATGATGATGATGATGATGAAAATGGTGGTAAATAATAGAAATTGTTGGCTCCCTCGGTTCGGGTGGCCTGCCTTACATGACTCCCATGGCAGGTGATGGATGGAGCCTGACCCAGCAAACCCTCCATTAATCAACCCATTGTATGCCAAGCTTCTGGGGTGAATGAAGTATGTGGCAGAGGACGGAGAGAGAGAGAGAGACGTATTGATCGCCTTGAAATCAAGACTGTGGGAATTTGAAGGAGAGAGAGAGAGGGAGAACTATAATGTTTCCTTAAACGTTCCTTCGCGTGGCTTTTCGAGATTTATTCTCATTTATTTTATTCTATATTTTTCTTTTTTCGTCTTTTGAGAGGGAAGTTGAAATTATAAAAGTGGGTAAATGTTTTCAAAACCTTATATCTACCACCGAATCACTAGATTGTGTGAATTCTACTTTTATTTAAATATACATATCATGGTATACTTTTATAGAGGCATTTTTACACCTGTCCTTCTCCTGTTGGTGTCCCAATTATAATTTTCTATGGAAAGGAGCGACTGTTTTGTTCATCAGTTCCTCTTTTAGACACCCATTGTTAACTCCCGTCTCGGTAATGTAACACCGACCAGGCATTTTTGTTAGTAAAAGTGACGATGAAGAACATTTGTTCGGGAGACTAGAATAAGAAGAAAGAGGGGTGTTATCTTCAATCTTTATGTATTAAGATAAAATTATAAGTATCTTAGCAGTTATAGAATATTTGTGTTTAAAAGCTAGGGGTAAAAATGCAAAGGTTGTAGTTATTAAATGAAAGCAGCAATTAGAGTACCCGAGAGGTTAAGCAGTTTGTCAACTAACTGTACAAGTGGTTTTTGGGTTTAGAATATATAAACCCAAGTCCACTGATCTCAAGGTAAGTAATTATTAAAAGAACTCAAAACGGGATAAACAATAATTATACATTATTCTTATGAATTTTAGGTATTAAAGAAGTCAGGAGTGCTATTGAACTGTTTTTTGTTTAACCTTAATAATGTCTAAAGTCGTTTGAGACACAATTTGTAGAAACAGTCTAGTCTTACAGTGTATATATGAGCTACCCTTAGCAATATTCATTTTCTTATTTTTTCTTTCGCGTTTGTTTTCTATAAGAATTGTAGATGAATAACTAAAGAAAATGAACAATATTTAGGTAAAATCGTAGGACTGAAGACGAAGTATGCATTAGAGTAATCCTGTAGGACGTGTTATCACCTTCATACTAAGTATAATGTACAATGAAAGTGATAGACAAAGAATCAGCCCCAAAACGGCTCTGGAAGCATGAAATAAAGCACTATGTCCTCGGCGACGGACGCTGGTAAGGAAACTTCAGACGTATATGTGGATAGAGAAAATTCTGGCGTGCTCTATAGCTCATTTACTTAAAAATGTTGACACTAATTTGTGACTATATCCAAGACAGAATCCGATGTCGATTCCTTCTCTTTATTACTACAGCTTTTTTTTCTATTTGGCTATCTATCTACCTATCTGTATTGAGATAAAAGGAGTGAGAACGGGGAGCTGGAAATAGCCCATCCATCCTGTTTTCTTTGTCGAGGGAAAGAAAAGTGAAGAGGGCCAAGCGAGGATTTTCTTTAGAGAGAAAATCTTCGCATGGCCCTCTTCTGTTCTTTCCCTCGACAAATAAAACGGGATGGACGGGCTATTTCCAGCTCCCCTTTCCCACTCCTGGGGATAGAGGAGAAAGAATACTTCCCACTCATTCTCTGCGTGTCGTAGAAGGCGACTAAAGGGGGAGGGAGCGGGGGGCTGGAAATCCTCCCCTCTCATTTTTAATTTTCCAAAAGAAGGAACAGAGAAGGGGGCCAAGTGAGGATATTCCCTCAAAGGCTCCATCCTCTGTTCTTAACGATACCTCGCTAACGCGGGAAATGGCGAATAGTATATATATATATATATATATATATATATATATATATATATATATATATATATATATATATATATATATATATATTATTTATATTTATTTATTTTGCTTTGTCGCTGTTTCCCGCGTTTGCGAGGTAGCGCAAGGAAACAGACGAAAGAAATGGCCCAACCCACCCCCATACACAATGTACACACACACACACGCCGACACATGCAAATATACATACCTATACATCTCAATGTACACATATATATACACACACAGACACATACATATATACCCATGCACACAATTCACACTGTCTGCCTCTATTCATTCCCATCGCCACCTCGCCACACATGGAATACCATCCCCCACCCCCCTCATGTGTGCGAGGTAGCGCTAGGAAAAGACGACAAAGGCCCCATTTGTTCACACTCAGTCTCCAGCTGTCACGCAATAATGCCCGAAACCACAGCTCACTTTCCACATCCAGGCCCCACAAAACTTTCCATGGTTTACACCAGACGCTTCACAGGCCCTGATTCAATCCACTAACAGAACGTCAAACCCGTTATACCACATCGATCCAATTCACTCTATTCCTTGCCCGCCTTTCACCCTCCTGCATGTTCAGGCCCCGATCACACAAAATCTTTTTCACTCCATCTTTCCACCTCCAATTTGGTCTCTCACTTCTCCTCGTTCCCTCCACCTCCGACACATATATTCTCTTGGTCAATCTTTCCTCACACATTCTCTCCATGTGCCCGAACCATTTCAAAACACCCTCTTCTGCTCTCTCAACCAGGATCTTTTTATTTCCACAAATCTCTCTTACCCTTACATTACTTACTCGATCAAACCACCTCACACCACACATTGTCCTCAAACATCTCATTTCTAGCACATCCACCCTCCTGCGCACAACTCTCTCCATAGCCCGCGCCTCGCAACCATACAACATTGTTGGAACCACTATTCCTTCAAACATACCCATTTTTGCTTTCCGAGATAATGTTCTCGACTTCCACAAATTCTTCAAGGCTCCCAGGATTTTCGCCCCCTCCCCCACCCTATGAGTCACTTCCGCTTCCATGGTTCCATCCGCTGCCAGATCCATTCCCAGATATCTAAAACACTTTACTTCCTCCAGTTTTTCTCCATTCAAACTTACCTCCCAATTGACTTGACCCTCAACCCTACTGTACCTAATAACCTTGCTCTTATTCACATTTACTCTTACTTTCTTCTTTCACACACTTTACCAAAAAGGACTGGTGATAGGGAATACCTTGTTTAAAAAGCGAGATATGCATAAGTATACGTATGTAAGTAGGAGAGATGGCCAGAAAGCGTTATTGGATTACGTGTTAATTGACAGGCGCGGGAAAGAGAGACTTTTGGATGTTAATGTGCTGAGAGGTGCAACTGGAGGGATGTCTGATCATTATCTTGTGGAGGCTAAGGTGAAGATTTGTATGGGTTTTCAGAAAAGAAGCGTGAATGTTGGGGTGAAGAGGGTGGTGAGAGTAAGTGAGCTTGGGAAGGAGACTTGTGTGAGGAAGTACCAGGAGAGACTGAGTACAGAATGGAAAGAGGTGAGAACAATGGAAGTAAGGGGAGTGGGGGAGGAATGGAATGTATTTAAGGAATCAGTGATGGATTGCGCAAAAGATGCTTGTGGCATGGGAAGAGTGGGAGGTGGGTTGATTAGAAAGGGTAGTGAGTGGTGGGATGAAGAAGTAAGATTATTAGTGAAAGAGAAGAGAGAGGCATTTGGAAGATTTTTGCAGGAAAAAAATGCAATTGCGTGGGAGATGTATAAAAGAAAGAGACAGGAGGTCAAGAGAAAGGTGCAAAAGGTGAAAAAGAGGAAAAATGAGAGTTGGGGTGTGAGATTATCATTAAATTTTAGGGAGAATAAAAAGATGTTTTGGAAGGAGGTAAATAAAGTGCGTAAGACAAGGGAGCAAATGGGAACTTCAGTAAAGAGCGCAAATGGGGAGGTGATAACAAGTAGTGGTGATGTGAGAAGGAGATGGAGTGAGTATTTTGAAGGTTTGTTGAATGTGTTTGATGATAGAGTGGCAGATACAGGGTGTTTTGGACGAGGTGGAGTGCAAAGTGAGAGGGTTAGGGAAAATGATTTGGTAAACAGAGAAGAGCTTTGCGGAAGATGAAAGCCGGCAAGGCAGCAGGTTTGGATGGTATTGCAGTGGAATTTATTAAAAAAGGGGGTGACTGTATTGTTGACTGGTTGGTAAGGTTATTTAATGTATGTATGACTCATGGTGAGGTGCCTGAGGATTGGCGGAATGCGTGCAAAGTGCCATTGTACAAGAGCAAAGGGGATAAGAGAGAGTGCTCAAATTACAGAGGTGTAAGTTTCCTGAGTATTCCTGGTACGTTATATGGGAGGGTATTGATTGAGAGGGTGAAGGCATGTACAGAGGATCAGATTGGGGAAGAGCAGTGTGGTTTCAGAAGTGGGAGAGGATGTGTGAATCAGGTGTTTGCTTTGAAGAATGTATTTGAGACTGCTTTGAAGATATATATATATATATATATATATATATATATATATATATATATATATATATATATATATATATATATATATATATATATATATATATATATATATATATATATATATATATATATATATATATATATATATATATATATATATATATATATATATATATATATATATATATATATATATATATATATATATATATATATCGAGACAGACTTCCCCAGAACTTTTAAAGGGGAAGTAAATGTTTATAGTTGTGTTAATGGAGTGATAGTTTTCATGCATGGTGTTTTTGACAAGAAAATAGTGAAGTTGGAGAAAAATGTAGCTTAGACATTGAAGCTTACTGACACAGTGGTGAAATTGATGAGAACTGCTATTGACGTTTGTGTGAATAAATTGTACATTTCCTTTTCCATAGCCAGAGGTTGAACCATTATGTGACATTCATTCATTTTTTTTTCATTCATTTCAAGCTAAAAGTTTGTTTCTAAATTGTTCTTACATTTTTCATATGTATATATATGTATGTGTGTGTGTGTGTGTGTATGTGCATATGTGTGTGTGTGTGTGTGTGTGTGTATATGTATATATATATATGTATATTATCCCTGGGGATAGGGGTGAAAGAATACTTCCCACGTATTTCTCGCGTGTCGTAGAAAGCGACTAGAGGGGACGGGAGCGGGGGGCCGGAAATCCTCCCCTCCTTGTATTAACTTTCTAAAATGGGAAACAGAAGAAGGAGTCACGCGGGGAGTGATCATCCTCCTCGAAGGCTCAGAGTGGGGTGCCTAAATGTGTGTGGATGTAACCAAGATGTGAAAAAAGGAGAGATAGGTAGTATGTTTGAGGAAAGGAACCTGGATGTTTTGGCTCTGAGTGAAACGAAGCTCAAGGGTAAAGGGGAAGAGTGGTTTGGAAATGTCTGGGGAGTGAAGTCAGGGGTTAGTGAGAGGACAAGAGCAAGGGAAGGAGTAGCAATACTCCTGAAACAGGAGTTGTGGGAGTATGTGATAGAATGTAAGAAAGTAAATTCTCGATTAATATGGGTAAAATTAAAGTTGATGGAGAGAGGTGGGTGATTATTGGTGCATATGCACCTGGGCATGAGAAGAAAGATCATGAGAGGCAAGTGTTTTGGGAGCAGCTAAATGAGTGTGTTAGCGGTTTTGATGCACGAGACCGGGTTATAGTGATGGGTGATTTGAATGCAAAGGTGAGTAATGTGGCAGTTGAGGGAATAATTGGTATGCATGGGGTGTTCAGTGTTGTAAATGGAAATGGTGAAGAGCTTGTAGATTTATGTGCTGAAAAAGGACTGATGATTGGGAATACCTGGTTTAAAAAGCGAGATATACATAAGTATACTTATGTAAGTAGGAGAGATGGCCAGAGAGCGTTATTGGATTACGTGTTAATTGACAGGCGTGCGAAAGAGAGACTTTTGGATGTTAATGTGCTGAGAGGTGCAACTGGAGGGATGTCTGATCATTATCTTGTGGAGGCTAAGGTGAAGATTAGTATGGGTTTTCAGAAAAGAGGAGTGAATGTTGGGGTGAAGAAGGTGGTGAGAGTAAGTGAGCTTGGGAAGGAGACCTGTGTGGGGAAGTACCAGGAGAGACTGTGTACAGAATGGAAAAAGGTGAGAACAAT
The DNA here is from genome assembly GCF_036320965.1 of Panulirus ornatus. Classification (NCBI taxonomy): domain Eukaryota; kingdom Metazoa; phylum Arthropoda; class Malacostraca; order Decapoda; family Palinuridae; genus Panulirus; species Panulirus ornatus. The sequence goes on along the minus strand of NC_092243.1, from coordinate 21,698,204 downwards.
GGAAGTAAGGGGAGTCGGGGAGGAATGGGATGTATTTAGGGAATCAGTGATGGATTGCGCAAAAGATGCTTGTGGCATGAGAAGAGTGGGAGGTGGGCTGTTTAGAAAGGGTAGTGTGTGGTGGGATGAAGAAGTAAGAGTATTAGTGAAAGAGAAGAGAGAGGCATTTGGACGATTTTTGCAGGGAAAAAATGCAATTGAGTGGGAGAAGTATAAAAGAAAGAGACAGGAGATCAAGAGAAAGGTGCAAGAGGTGAAAAAAAGGGCAAATGAGAGTTGGGGTGAGAGACTATCAGTAAATTTTAGGGAGAATAAAAAGATGTTCTGGAAGGAGGTAAATAGGGTGCGTAAGACAAGGGAGCAAATGGGAACTTCAGTGAAGGGCGTAAATGGGGAGGTGATAACAAGTAGCGGTGATGTGAGAAGGAGATGGAATGAGTATTTTGAAGGTTTGTTGAATGTGTCTGATGACAGAGTGGCAGATATAGGGTGTTTTGGTCGAGGTGGTGTGCAAAGTGAGAGGGTTAGGGAAAATGATTTGGTAAACAGAGAAGAGGTAGTAAAAGCTTTGCGGAAGATGAAAGCCGGCAAGGCAGCAGGTTTGGATGGTATTGCAGTGGAATTTATTAAGAAAGGGGGTGACTGTATTGTTGACTGGTTGGTAAGGTTATTTAATGTATGTATGACTCATGGTGAGGTGCCTGAGGATTGGCGGAATGCGTGCATAGTGCCATTGTACAAAGGCAAAGGGGATAAGAGTGAGTGCTCAAATTACAGAGGTATAAGTTTGTTGAGTATTCCTGGTAAATTATATGGGAGGGTATTGATTGAGAGGGTGAAGGCATGTACAGAGCATCAGATTGGGGAAGAGCAGTGCGGTTTCAGAAGTGGTAGAGGATGTGTGGATCAGGTGTTTGCTTTGAAGAATGTATGTGAGAAATACTTAGAAAAGCAAAGGGATTTGTATGTAGCATTTATGGATCTGGAGAAGGCATATGATAGAGTTGATAGAGATGCTCTGTGGAAGGTATTAAGAATATATGGTGTGGGAGGCAAGTTGTTAGAAGCAGTGAAAAGTTTTTATCGAGGATGTAAGGCATGTGTACGTGTAGGAAGAGAGGAAAGTGATTGGTTCTCAGTGAATGTAGGTTTGCGGCAGGGGTGTGTGATGTCTCCATGGTTGTTTAATTTGTTTATGGATGGGGTTGTAAAGGAGGTAAATGCAAGAGTCCTGGAAAGAGGGGCAAGTATGAAGTCTGTTGGGGATGAGAGAGCTTGGGAAGTGAGTCAGTTGTTGTTCGCTGATGATACAGCGCTGGTGGCTGATTCATGTGAGAAACTGCAGAAGCTGGTGACTGAGTTTGGTAAAGTGTGTGGAAGAAGAAAGTTGAGAGTAAATGTGAATAAGAGCAAGGTTATTAGGTACAGTAGGGGTGAGGGTCAAGTCAATTGGGAGGTGAGTTTGAATGGAGAAAAACTGGAGGAAGGGAAGTGTTTTAGATATCTGGGAGTGGATCTGTCAGCGGATGGAACCATGGAAGCGGAAGTGGATCATAGGGTGGGGGAGGGGGCGAAAATTTTGGGAGCCTTGAAAAATGTGTGGAAGTCGAGAACATTATCTCGGAAAGCAAAAATGGGTATGTTTGAGGGAATAGTGGTACCAACAATGCTGTATGGTTGCGAGGCGTGGGCTATGGATAGAGATGTGCGCAGGAGGATGGATGTGCTGGAAATGAGATGTTTGAGGACAATGTGTGGTGTGAGGTGGTTTGAGCGAGTAAGTAACGTAAGGGTAAGAGAGATGTGTGGAAATAAAAAGAGCGTGGTTGAGAGAGCAGAAGAGGGTGTTTTGAAATGGTTTGGGCACATGGAGAGAATGAGTGAGGAAAGATTGACCAAGAGGATATATGTGTCGGAGGTGGAGGGAACGAGGAGAAGAGGGAGACCAAATTGGAGGTGGAAAGATGGAGTGAAAAAGATTTTGTGTGATCGGGGCCTGAACATGCAGGAGGGTGAAAGGAGGGCAAGAAATAGAGTGAATTGGAGTCATGTGGTATACAGGGGTTGACGTGCTGTCAGTGGATTGAAGCAAGGCATGTGAAGCGTCTGGGGTAAACCATGGAAAGCTGTGTAGGTATGTATATTTGCGTGTGTGGACGTGTGTATGTACATGTGTATGGGGGGGGGGGGGCCATTTCTTTCGTCTGTTTCCTTGCGCTACCTCGCAAACGCGGGAGACAGCGACAAAGTATAAAAAAAAAAAAAAAAAAAAAAAAAAAATGTATATATATATATATATATATATATATATATATATATATATATATATATATATATATATATATATATATATATATATATATATATATATATATATATATATATATATATATATATATATATATATATATATATATATATGTATATATTTCTTTTCTATTTCTTTTTCAAACTATTCGCCGTTTCCCGCATTAACGAGGTAGCGCTAAGAACAGAGAACTGGGCCTTTGAGGGAAATCCTCACATGGCCCCCTTCTCTGTTCCTTCTTTTAGAAAAAAAAAGAAAAAAAAAATAATGAGAGGGGAGGATTTCCAGCCCCCCGCTCCCTCCCCTTTTAGTCGCCTTCTACGACACGCAGGGAATACGTGGGAAGTATTCTTTCTCCCCTATCCCCAGGGATAGGGGAGAAATCCCTAGGGATAGGGAGATATATATATATATATACATATATATATATATATATATATATATATATATATATATATATATATATATATATATATATATTTTTTTTTTTTTTTTTTTATACTTTGTCGCTGTCTCCCGCGTTTGCGAGGTAGCGCAAGGAAACAGACGAAAGAAATGGCCCAACTCCCCCCATACACCTGTACATACACACGTCCACACACGGAAATATACATACCTACACAGCTTTCCATGATTTCCCCCGGACGCTTCACATGCCTTGATTCAATCCACTGACAGCACGTCAACCCCTGTATACCACATCGCTCCAATTCACTCTATTCCTTGCCCTCCTTTCACCCTCCTGCATGTTCAGGCCCCGATCACACAAAATCCTTTTCACTCCATCTTTCCACCTCCAATTTGGTCTCCCTCTTCTCCTCGTTCCCTCTACCTCCGACACATATATCCTCTTGGTCAATCTTTCCTCACTCATTCTCTCCATGTGCCCAAACCATTTCAAAACACCCTCTTCTGCTCTCTCAACCACGCTCTTTTTATTTCCACACATCTCTCTTACCCTTACGTTACTTACTCGATCAAACCACCTCACACCACACATTGTCCTCAAACATCTCATTTCCAGCACATCCATCCTCCTGCGCACAACTCTATCCATAGCCCACGCCTCGCAACCATACAACATTGTTGGAACTACTATTCCTTCAAACATACCCATTTTTGCTTTCCGGGATAATGTTCTCGACTTCCACACATTTTTCAAGGCTCCCAAAATTTTCGCCCCCTCCCCCACCCTATGATCCACTTCCGCTTCCATGGTTCCATCCGCTGACAGATCCACTCCCAGATATCTAAAACACTTCACTTCCTCCAGTTTTTCAACATTCAAACTCACCTCCCAATTGACTTGACCCTCAACCCTACTGTACCTAATAACCTTGTATATATATATATATATATATATATATATATATATATATATATATATATATATATATATGTATATATATATATGTTCGCTGATGATACAGCGCTGGTGGCTGATTCATGTGAGAAACTGCAGAAGCTGGTGACTGAGTTTGGTAAAGTGTGTGAAAGAAGAAAGTTAAGAGTAAATGTGAATAAGAGCAAGGTAATTAGGTATAGTAGGGTTGAGGGTCAAGTCAATTGGGTGGTAAGTTTGAATGGAGAAAAACAGGAGGAAGTAAAGTGTTTTAGATATCTGGGAGTGGATCTGGCAGCGGATGGAACCATGGAAGCGGAAGTGGATCATAGGGTTGGGGAGGGGGCAAAAATTCTGGGAGCCTTGAAGAATGTGTGGAAGTCGAGAAAATTATCTCGGAAAGCAAAAATGGGTATGTTTGAAGGAATAGTGGTTCCAACAATGTTTTATGGTTGCGAGGCGTGGGCTATGGACAGAGTTGTGCGTAGGAGGATGGATTTGCTGGAAATGAGATGTTTGAGGACAATGTGTGGTGTGAGGTAGTTTGATCGAGTAAGTAACGTAAGGGTAAGAGAGATGTGTGGAAATAAAAAGAGTGTGGTTGAGAGAGCAGAAGAGGGTGTTTTGAAATGGTTTGGGCACATGGAGAGAATGAGTGAGGAAAGATTGACCAAGAGGATATATGTGTCGGAGGTGGAGGGAACGAGGAGAAGTGGGAGACCAAATTGGCGTTGGAAAGATGGAGTGAAAAAGATTTTGTGTGATCGGGGCCTGAACATGCAGGAGGGTTAAAGGAGGGCAAGGAATAGAGTGAATTGGATCGCTGTGGTATACCGGGGATGACGTGCTGTCAGTGGATTGAATCAGGGCATGTGAAGCGTTTGGGGTAAACCATGGAAAGCTGTGTAGGTATGTATAGTTGTGTGTGTGGACGTATGTATATACATGTGTATGGGGGTGGGTTGGACCATGTTTTTCTTCTGTTTCCTTGCGCTACCTCGCAAACGCGGGAGACAGCGACAAAGAAAAAAATAATATATATATATATATATATAGGTGGTGGGTTAATTAGAAAGGGTAGTGAGTGATGGGATGAAGAATTAAGAGTATTAGTGAAAGAGAAGAGAGAGGCATTTGGACAATTTTTGCAGGGAAAAAATGAAATTGAGTGGGAGATGTATAAAAGAAAGAGACAGGAGGTCAAGAGAAAGGTGCAAGAGGTGAAAAAAAGGGCAAATGAGAGTTGGGGTGAGAGAGTATCATTAAATTTTAGGGAGAATAAAAAGATGTTCTGGAAGGAGGTAAATAAAGTGCGTAAGACAAGGGAGCAAATGGGAACTTCAGTGAAGGGCGCAAATGGGGAGGTGATAACAAGTAGTGGTGATGTGAGAAGGAGATGGAGTGAGTATTTTGAAGGTTTGTTGAATGTGTTTGATGATAGAGTGGCAGATATAGGGTGTTTTGGTCGAGGTGGTGTGCAAAGTGAGAGGGTTAGGGAAAATGATTTGGTAAACAGAGAAGAGGTAGTAAAAGCTTTGCGGAAGATGAAAGCCGGCAAGGCAGCAGGTTTGGATGGCATTGCAATGAAATTTATTAAAAAAGGGGGTGACTGTATTGTTGACTGGTTGGTAAAGTTATTTAATGTATGTATGACTCATTGTGAGGTGACTGAGGATTGGCGGAATGCGTGCATAGTGCCATTGTACAAAGGCAAAGGGGATAAAAGTGAGTGCTCAAATTACAGAGGTATAAGTTTGTTGAGTATTGCTGGCAAATTATATGGGAGGGTATTGATTGAGAGGGTGAAGGCATGTACAGAGCATCAGATTAGGGAAGAGCAGTGTGGTTTCAGAAGTGGTAGAGGATGTGTGGATCAGGTGTTTGCTTTCAAGAATGTATGCGAGAAATACTTAGAGAAACAAATACATTTGTATGTAGCATTTATGGATCTGGAGAAGGCATATTATAGAGTTGATAGAGATGCTCTGTGGAAGGTATTAAGAATATATGGTGTGGGAGGCAAGTTGTTAGAAGCAGTGAAAAGTTTTTATCGAGGATGTAAGGCATGTGTACGTGTAGGAAGAGAGGAAAGTGTTTGGTTCTCAGTAAATGTAGGTTGCGGCAGGGGTGTGTGATGTCTCCATGGTTGTTTAATTTGTTTATGGATGGATTTTTTAGGGAGGTGAATGCAAGAGTTTTGGAAAGAGGGGCAAGTATGAAGTCTGTTGGGGATGAGAGAGCTTTTGGAAGTGAGTCAGTTGTTGTTCGCTGATGATACAGCGCTGGTGGCTGATTCATGTGAGAAACTGCAGAAGCTGGTGATTGAGTTTGGTAAAGTGTGTGAAAGAAGAAAGTTAAGAGTAAATGTGAATAAGGGCAAGGTTATTAGGTACAGAAGGGTTGAGGGTCAAGTCAATTGGGAGGTAAGTTTGAATGGAGAAAAACTGGAGGAAGTGAAGTGTTTTAGGTATCTGGGAGTGGATCTGGCAGCGGATGGAACCATGGAAGCGGAAGTGGATCATAGGGTGGGGGAGGGGGCGAAAATTCTGGGAGCCTTGAAGAATGTGTGGAAGTCGAGAACATTATCTCGGAAAGCAAAAATGGGTATGTTTGAAGGAATAGTGGTTCCAACAATGTTGTATGGTTGCGAGGCGTGGGCTATGGATAGAGTTGTGCGCAGGAGGATGGATGTGCTGGAAATGAGATGTTTGAGGACAATGTGTGGTGTGAGGTGGTTTGATCGAGTAAGTAACGTAAGGGTAAGAGAGATGTGTGGAAATAAAAAGAGCGTGGTTGAGAGAGCAGAAGAGGGTGTTTTGAAATGGTTCGGGCACATGGAGGGAATGTGTGAGGAAAGATTGACGAAGAGAATATATGTGTCGGAGGTGGAGGGAACGAGGAGAAGAGGGAGACCAAATTGGAGGTGGAAAGATGGAGTGAAAAAGACTTTGTGTGATCGGGGCCTGAACATGCAGGAGGGTTTTACTATTTCAGGTTTGGATGGTATTGCAGTGGAATTTATTAAAAAAGGGGGTGACTGTATTGTTGACTGGTTGGTAAGGTTATTTAATGTATGTATGACTCATGGTGAGGTGCCTGAGGATTGGCGGAATGCGTGCATAGTGCCATTGTACAAAGGCAAAGGGGATAAGAGTGAGTGCTCAAATTACAGAGGTATAAGTTTGTTGAGTATTCCTGGTAAATTATATGGGAGGATATTGATTGAGAGGGTGAAGGCATGTACAGAGCATCAGATTGGGGAAGAGCAGTGTGGTTTCAGAAGTGGTAGAGGATGTGTGGATCAGGTGTTTGCTTTGAAGAATGTATGTGAGAAATACTTAGAAAAGCAAATGGATTTGCATGTAGTATTTATGGATCTGGAGAAGGCATATGATAGAGTTGATAGAGATGCTCTGTGGAAGGTATTAAGAATCTATGGTGTGGGAGGCAAGTTGTTAGAAGCAGTGAAAAGTTTTTATCGAGAATGTAAGGCATGTGTACGTGTAGGAAGAGAGGAAAGTGATTGGTTCTCAGTGAATGTAGGTTTGCGGCAGGGGTGTGTGATGTCTCCATGGTTGTTTAATTTGTTTATGGATGAGGTTGTTAGGGAGGTGAATGCAAGAATTTTGGAAAGAGGGGCAAGTATGAAGTCTGTTGGGGGATGAGAGAGCTTGGGAAGTGAGTCAGTTGTTGTTCGCTGATGATACAGCGCTGGTGGCTGATTCATGTGAGAAACTGCAGAAGCTGGTGACTGAGTTTGGTAAAGTGTGTGAAAGAAGAAAGTTAAGAGTAAATGTGAATATATATATATATATATATATATATATATATATATATATATATATATATATATATATATATATATATATATATATATATATATATATATATATATATATATATATATATATATATATATATATATATATATATATATATATATATATATATATATATATATATATATATATATATATATATATATATATATATATATATATATATATATATATATATATATATATATATATATATATATATATATATATATATATATATATATATATATATATATATATATATATATATATATATATATATATATATATATATATATATATATATATATATATATATATATATATATATATATATATATATATATATATATATATATATATATATATATATATATATATATATATATATATATATATATATATATATATATATATATATATATATATATATATATATATATATATATATATATATATATATATATATATATGGGGCGAGTATGTAATATGTGGTGGGTGAGTGAGCTTGGGAAAAACGTCAACTGTTGAGTGAATGTGAATATAAGAAAATGTTATGAGATTTAGCAAGGTACCCGAACATGAAATAGTAAAACGCTCACTTTATAGATGACAAAAATGGGATGGTTGAGGAAAAGGCAGAAGAACCTAAGATTCTCACGAAATGGTGAATCATGGAGATGCAAGATTACGCAGTATATAAGGAAAAATCTCCTGTATGGCCATGTCACTGAGCACCCACGAATCAGAGGGGCTGATGCACCACACATTGTAGTATGGGAACTGAGAATATCAGATATGAAGAACGATTTAGAAAAGCTATTATGCAATGCTTGAGTTTGACTGAATGGTAAATGAGGACATAAAAAGAACAGAATAAACTAGATTGAAAGGGAAGACTAAAAACGTGACAGCTGCGATTCAGTACATCAAGAATCAATGTACTGCAGAGTAGATATAGAGGGCATTATAGCCAACCATCAATTGAAAGATATAAGAGAGATTAAGGAGTAAGTATGGCAGGAGAAGAATGGAGCAAGAGGAACTTTGATAGGAACATCGTGGACAAGTCAGAAGACAGCCTAGATGTTTTTCCTTGCATTTATCAGAGGTAAGATGTCTGTTAAAGAGTAACTGATCAGCTTGAAGGATTCAGAGGAACTGGATGATGTAAAGCGCCGATGAGATGAATGTCAAGTTAAGGTGCATTTTCAAAAGAGAAGACACCAGTGAGTGGAATGAGGTGATGGTCTTGAAGTAAACATAGACATACTGCTTAAGGGCCGTCACCCACATATACTACATGGTCCTGATGAAGTCTTTCATCATTTGAAGAAATAAGTTGGCAAATACTGTTGAGACGTCGATTTTTTCCAAAACGTCTGGAGAAAGATGAAGTGCCAAGGGATTGGAAGAGTGGAATGTTGTACTGTCTTTGAAGATGACTACTGTCGTCTGTAAGTCGCTGGAAAAAAAGAACGGACAGCAACGGAGAAACCATCCAAACCAAAGACAAACTGGATTTATGGGAAAGTATACTATGCTTAGCAAACCACTTAGACGTTTATGAGAGTGAAATTCCATCGTAGGCAAATGAGTAGTAGATTGATTGAACTGCATGAAGGCATTTGAAACTGTAGACAGCGAGGGGCTGGCAATGAAGTTGGATATTCAGGCAGGAATAAGAGAGAGACTTCTACGATAGATAAGAAATTATCTTAGTGTACGCATGGCAGATATGCTCTCTAGAGATAGGGTGAAGTCACTGATGGCGTGTCGCAGGGTTCGATCCTGGGACCATCGTTCTTCTCGATCTATTCATATGACTTGCCAGAAAGACTTGACTCATACCCGAAGAAGATTGGGAATGATACTCTCTGTGGTCATAAATAAGTGAAGAGTAATAAAGATTACATCACTTTGCAAGGGGAGCTAAACAAACTCCAGAGTTGGTCTGACAAGTGGTTGATGGAATTCATGCAAAGTAATGGTGATGGAAAACACTAAGAGAAGGCCTCGATAAAGATATTATCTAGCGTGAAATACATTGTAGGAATCTTCGTGGGAAATCGTCGTGGGAGCCGACATTGTATCTAATCTGTCGCCAGAGAGTGATGAAAGAGACCGTACGTTTGCTGGCAAATATTAGAAACACATTCATATGCATGGGAAAGGAAACATTCAATAAAGTGTTCACTTTTCACACAAGGCCAAAAGTAGAAGATGCTTCTTATGTTTGGTCACTGCATTTACACAAGCACAAAGATGGAACCATAATTAGATTAAGAAAGCTGGGTTACAGAGAAATGAGAGATGTTAGAAACCATAGACTAGTCTGTTATGGCAGACTGAAGACCTTAGGACGACTTGATCACAAAGTGAAGATTTCAAACCAGTCAGATGATGCAAGCTGAACAAACCTTTAAAAGATAAACACAACTAATGATCATAAGATTACTACACGCCAAAAATGCGCAGCTGCTAGTCTTTGTGTTGCAGTCTTTGTATGCAGTGATGGGAAGTGACACCGAAAAATCTCTGATTCGAAACTAGATTTTGAAATTTGACATTTCTGGAAGCACTTGCGTTTGTCATCAACACGAACACAACACAACAGATATTTTTCCAGTGCGTGTCGTACTTGTTGAAAAATATCAACGATAGTTCGAGATTAATCTTTACACCCGTAATCTCTGCGGTGTAGCAGTTTTCGATGCTGACCGTGACGCATTTACATGCCGCTCGAGGTCAAATCCTGTTCGGCTTGAAGCCTGGTGGCTGCAATTGGTCCACAGTCAACCAGCACTTTTACACTTCCATGGATGATGGGCGATAAATTGGGTAACTGCCTCAGACAAGGATATATATATATATATATATATATATATATATATATATATATATATATATATATATATAGAGAGAGAGAGAGAGAGAGAGAGAGAGAGAGAGAGAGAAGAGTGGGAGGTGGGCTGTTTAGAAAGGGTAGTGAGTGGTGGGATGAAGAAGTAAGAGTATTAGTGAAAGAGAAGAGAGAGGCATTTGGACGATTTTTGCAGGGAAAAAATGCAATTGAGTGGGAGAAGTATAAAAGAAAGAGACAGGTCAAGAGAAAGGTGCAAGAGGTGAAAAAAAGGGCAAATGAGAGTTAGGGTGAGACTCTATCAGTAAATTTTAGGGAGAATAAAAAGATGTTCTGGAAGGAGGTAAATAGGGTGCGTAAGACAAGGGAGCAAATGGGAACTTCAGTGAAGGGCGTAAATGGGGAGGTGATAACAAGTAGTGGTGATGTGAGAAGGATATGGAATGAGTATTTTGAAGGTTTGTTGAATGTGTCTGATGACAGAGTGGCAGATATAGGGTGTTTGGGTCGAGGTGGTGTGCAAAGTGAGAGGGTTAAGGAAAATGATTTGGTAAACAGAGAAGAGGTAGTAAAAGCTTTGCGGAAGATGAAAGCCGGCAAGGCAGCAGGTTTGGATGGTATTGCAGTGGAATTTATTAAAAAAGGGGGTGACTGTATTGTTGACTGGTTGGTAAGGTTATTTAATGTATGTATGACTCATGGTGAGGTGACTGAGGATTGGCGGAATGCGTGCATAGTGCCATTGTACAAAGGCAAAGGGGATAAGAGTCAGTGCTCAAATTACAGAGGTATAAGTTTGTTGAGTATTCCTGGTAAATTATATGGGAGGGTGTTGATTGAGAGGGTGAAGGCATGTACAGAGCATCAGATTGGGGAAGAGCAGTGCGGTTTCAGAAGTGGTAGAGGATGTGTGGATCAGGTGTTTGCTTTGAAGAATGTATGTGAGAAATACTTAGAAAAGCAAAGGGATTTGTATGTAGCATTTATGGATCTGGAGAAGGCATATGATAGAGTTGATAGAGATGCTCTGTGGAAGGTATTAAGAATATATGGTGTGGGAGGCAAGTTGTTAGAAGCAGTGAAAAGTTTTTATCGAGGATGTAAGGCATGTGTACGTGTAGGAAGAGAGGAAAGTGATTGGTTCTCAGTGAATGTAGGTTTGCGGCAGGGGTGTGTGATGTCTCCATGGTTGTTTAATTTGTTTATGGATGGGGTTGTTAGGGAGGTAAATGCAAGAGTTTTGGAAAGAGGGGCAAGTATGAAGTCTGTTGGGGATGAGAGAGCTTTTGGAAGTGAGTCAGTTGTTGTTCGCTGATGATACAGCGCTGGTGGCTGATTCATGTGAGAAACTGCAGAAGCTGGTGATTGAGTTTGGTAAAGTGTGTGAAAGAAGAAAGTTAAGAGTAAATGTGAATAAGAGCAAGGTTATTAGGTACAGAAGGGTTGAGGGTCAAGTCAATTGGGAGGTAAGTTTGAATGGAGAAAAACTGGAGGAAGTGAAGTGTTTTAGGTATCTGGGAGTGGATCTGGCAGCGGATGGAACCATGGAAGCGGAAGTGGATCATAGGGTGGGGGAGGGGGCGAAAATTCTGGGAGCCTTGAAGAATGTGTGGAAGTCGAGAACATTATCTCGGAAAGCAAAAATGGGTATGTTTGAAGGAATAGTGGTTCCAACAATGTTGTATGGTTGCGAGGCGTGGGCTATGGATAGAGTTGTGCGCAGGAGGATGGATGTGCTGGAAATGAGATGTTTGAGGACAATGTGTGGTGTGAGGTGGTTTGATCGAGTAAGTAACGTAAGGGTAAGAGAGATGTGTGGAAATAAAAAGAGCGTGGTTGAGAGAGCAGAAGAGGGTGTTTTGAAATGGTTCGGGCACATGGAGGGAATGTGTGAGGAAAGATTGACGAAGAGAATATATGTGTCGGAGGTGGAGGGAACGAGGAGAAGAGGGAGACCAAATTGGAGGTGGAAAGATGGAGTGAAAAAGACTTTGTGTGATCGGGGCCTGAACATGCAGGAGGGTTTTACTATTTCAGGTTTGGATGGTATTGCAGTGGAATTTATTAAAAAAGGGGGTGACTGTATTGTTGACTGGTTGGTAAGGTTATTTAATGTATGTATGACTCATGGTGAGGTGCCTGAGGATTGGCGGAATGCGTGCATAGTGCCATTGTACAAAGGCAAAGGGGATAAGAGTGAGTGCCCAAATTACAGAGGTATAAGTTTGTTGAGTATTCCTGGTAAATTATATGGGAGGATATTGATTGAGAGGGTGAAGGCATGTACAGAGCATCAGATTGGGGAAGAGCAGTGTGGTTTCAGAAGTGGTAGAGGATGTGTGGATCAGGTGTTTGCTTTGAAGAATGTATGTGAGAAATACTTAGAAAAGCAAATGGATTTGCATGTAGTATTTATGGATCTGGAGAAGGCATATGATAGAGTTGATAGAGATGCTCTGTGGAAGGTATTAAGAATCTATGGTGTGGGAGGCAAGTTGTTAGAAGCAGTGAAAAGTTTTTATCGAGAATGTAAGGCATGTGTACGTGTAGGAAGAGAGGAAAGTGATTGGTTCTCAGTGAATGTAGGTTTGCGGCAGGGGTGTGTGATGTCTCCATGGTTGTTTAATTTGTTTATGGATGAGGTTGTTAGGGAGGTGAATGCAAGAATTTTGGAAAGAGGGGCAAGTATGAAGTCTGTTGGGGGATGAGAGAGCTTGGGAAGTGAGTCAGTTGTTGTTCGCTGATGATACAGCGCTGGTGGCTGATTCATGTGAGAAACTGCAGAAGCTGGTGACTGAGTTTGGTAAAGTGTGTGAAAGAAGAAAGTTAAGAGTAAATGTGAATATATATATATATATATATATATATATATATATATATATATATATATATATATATATATATATATATATATATATATATATATATATATATATATATATATATATATATATATATATATATATATATATATATATATATATATATATATATATATATATATATATATATATATATATATATATATATATATATATATATATATATATATATATATATATATATATATATATATATATATATATATATATATATATATATATATATATATATATATATATATATATATATATATATATATATATATATATATATATATATATATATATATATATATATATATATATATATATATATATATATATATATATATATATATATATATATATATATATATATATATATATATATATATATATATATATATATATATATATATATATATATATATATATATATATATATATATATATATATATATATATATATATATATATATATATATATATATATATATATATATATATATATATATATATATATATATATATATATGGGGCGAGTATGTAATATGTGGTGGGTGAGTGAGCTTGGGAAAAACGTCAACTGTTGAGTGAATGTGAATATAAGAAAATGTTATGAGATTTAGCAAGGTACCCGAACATGAAATAGTAAAACGCTCACTTTATAGATGACAAAAATGGGATGGTTGAGGAAAAGGCAGAAGAACCTAAGATTCTCACGAAATGGTGAATCATGGAGATGCAAGATTACGCAGTATATAAGGAAAAATCTCCTGTATGGCCATGTCACTGAGCACCCACGAATCAGAGGGGCTGATGCACCACACATTGTAGTATGGGAACTGAGAATATCAGATATGAAGAACGATTTAGAAAAGCTATTATGCAATGCTTGAGTTTGACTGAATGGTAAATGAGGACATAAAAAGAACAGAATAAACTAGATTGAAAGGGAAGACTAAAAACGTGACAGCTGCGATTCAGTACATCAAGAATCAATGTACTGCAGAGTAGATATAGAGGGCATTATAGCCAACCATCAATTGAAAGATATAAGAGAGATTAAGGAGTAAGTATGGCAGGAGAAGAATGGAGCAAGAGGAACTTTGATAGGAACATCGTGGACAAGTCAGAAGACAGCCTAGATGTTTTTCCTTGCATTTATCAGAGGTAAGATGTCTGTTAAAGAGTAACTGATCAGCTTGAAGGATTCAGAGGAACTGGATGATGTAAAGCGCCGATGAGATGAATGTCAAGTTAAGGTGCATTTTCAAAAGAGAAGACACCAGTGAGTGGAATGAGGTGATGGTCTTGAAGTAAACATAGACATACTGCTTAAGGGCCGTCACCCACATATACTACATGGTCCTGATGAAGTCTTTCATCATTTGAAGAAATAAGTTGGCAAATACTGTTGAGACGTCGATTTTTTCCAAAACGTCTGGAGAAAGATGAAGTGCCAAGGGATTGGAAGAGTGGAATGTTGTACTGTCTTTGAAGATGACTACTGTCGTCTGTAAGTCGCTGGAAAAAAAGAACGGACAGCAACGGAGAAACCATCCAAACCAAAGACAAACTGGATTTATGGGAAAGTATACTATGCTTAGCAAACCACTTAGACGTTTATGAGAGTGAAATTCCATCGTAGGCAAATGAGTAGTAGATTGATTGAACTGCATGAAGGCATTTGAAACTGTAGACAGCGAGGGGCTGGCAATGAAGTTGGATATTCAGGCAGGAATAAGAGAGAGACTTCTACGATAGATAAGAAATTATCTTAGTGTACGCATGGCAGATATGCTCTCTAGAGATAGGGTGAAGTCACTGATGGCGTGTCGCAGGGTTCGATCCTGGGACCATCGTTCTTCTCGATCTATTCATATGACTTGCCAGAAAGACTTGACTCATACCCGAAGAAGATTGGGAATGATACTCTCTGTGGTCATAAATAAGTGAAGAGTAATAAAGATTACATCACTTTGCAAGGGGAGCTAAACAAACTCCAGAGTTGGTCTGACAAGTGGTTGATGGAATTCATGCAAAGTAATGGTGATGGAAAACACTAAGAGAAGGCCTCGATAAAGATATTATCTAGCGTGAAATACATTGTAGGAATCTTCGTGGGAAATCGTCGTGGGAGCCGACATTGTATCTAATCTGTCGCCAGAGAGTGATGAAAGAGACCGTACGTTTGCTGGCAAATATTAGAAACACATTCATATGCATGGGAAAGGAAACATTCAATAAAGTGTTCACTTTTCACACAAGGCCAAAAGTAGAAGATGCTTCTTATGTTTGGTCACTGCATTTACACAAGCACAAAGATGGAACCATAATTAGATTAAGAAAGCTGGGTTACAGAGAAATGAGAGATGTTAGAAACCATAGACTAGTCTGTTATGGCAGACTGAAGACCTTAGGACGACTTGATCACAAAGTGAAGATTTCAAACCAGTCAGATGATGCAAGCTGAACAAACCTTTAAAAGATAAACACAACTAATGATCATAAGATTACTACACGCCAAAAATGCGCAGCTGCTAGTCTTTGTGTTGCAGTCTTTGTATGCAGTGATGGGAAGTGACACCGAAAAATCTCTGATTCGAAACTAGATTTTGAAATTTGACATTTCTGGAAGCACTTGCGTTTGTCATCAACACGAACACAACACAACAGATATTTTTCCAGTGCGTGTCGTACTTGTTGAAAAATATCAACGATAGTTCGAGATTAATCTTTACACCCGTAATCTCTGCGGTGTAGCAGTTTTCGATGCTGACCGTGACGCATTTACATGCCGCTCGAGGTCAAATCCTGTTCGGCTTGAAGCCTGGTGGCTGCAATTGGTCCACAGTCAACCAGCACTTTTACACTTCCATGGATGATGGGCGATAAATTGGGTAACTGCCTCAGACAAGGATATATATATATATATATATATATATATATATATATATATATATATATATATATATATATAGAGAGAGAGAGAGAGAGAGAGAGAGAGAGAGAGAAGAGTGGGAGGTGGGCTGTTTAGAAAGGGTAGTGAGTGGTGGGATGAAGAAGTAAGAGTATTAGTGAAAGAGAAGAGAGAGGCATTTGGACGATTTTTGCAGGGAAAAAATGCAATTGAGTGGGAGAAGTATAAAAGAAAGAGACAGGTCAAGAGAAAGGTGCAAGAGGTGAAAAAAAGGGCAAATGAGAGTTAGGGTGAGACTCTATCAGTAAATTTTAGGGAGAATAAAAAGATGTTCTGGAAGGAGGTAAATAGGGTGCGTAAGACAAGGGAGCAAATGGGAACTTCAGTGAAGGGCGTAAATGGGGAGGTGATAACAAGTAGTGGTGATGTGAGAAGGATATGGAATGAGTATTTTGAAGGTTTGTTGAATGTGTCTGATGACAGAGTGGCAGATATAGGGTGTTTGGGTCGAGGTGGTGTGCAAAGTGAGAGGGTTAAGGAAAATGATTTGGTAAACAGAGAAGAGGTAGTAAAAGCTTTGCGGAAGATGAAAGCCGGCAAGGCAGCAGGTTTGGATGGTATTGCAGTGGAATTTATTAAAAAAGGGGGTGACTGTATTGTTGACTGGTTGGTAAGGTTATTTAATGTATGTATGACTCATGGTGAGGTGACTGAGGATTGGCGGAATGCGTGCATAGTGCCATTGTACAAAGGCAAAGGGGATAAGAGTCAGTGCTCAAATTACAGAGGTATAAGTTTGTTGAGTATTCCTGGTAAATTATATGGGAGGGTGTTGATTGAGAGGGTGAAGGCATGTACAGAGCATCAGATTGGGGAAGAGCAGTGCGGTTTCAGAAGTGGTAGAGGATGTGTGGATCAGGTGTTTGCTTTGAAGAATGTATGTGAGAAATACTTAGAAAAGCAAAGGGATTTGTATGTAGCATTTATGGATCTGGAGAAGGCATATGATAGAGTTGATAGAGATGCTCTGTGGAAGGTATTAAGAATATATGGTGTGGGAGGCAAGTTGTTAGAAGCAGTGAAAAGTTTTTATCGAGGATGTAAGGCATGTGTACGTGTAGGAAGAGAGGAAAGTGATTGGTTCTCAGTGAATGTAGGTTTGCGGCAGGGGTGTGTGATGTCTCCATGGTTGTTTAATTTGTTTATGGATGGGGTTGTTAGGGAGGTAAATGCAAGAGTTTTGGAAAGAGGGGCAAGTATGAAGTCTGTTGGGGATGAGAGAGCTTTTGGAAGTGAGTCAGTTGTTGTTCGCTGATGATACAGCGCTGGTGGCTGATTCATGTGAGAAACTGCAGAAGCTGGTGATTGAGTTTGGTAAAGTGTGTGAAAGAAGAAAGTTAAGAGTAAATGTGAATAAGAGCAAGGTTATTAGGTACAGAAGGGTTGAGGGTCAAGTCAATTGGGAGGTAAGTTTGAATGGAGAAAAACTGGAGGAAGTGAAGTGTTTTAGGTATCTGGGAGTGGATCTGGCAGCGGATGGAACCATGGAAGCGGAAGTGGATCATAGGGTGGGGGAGGGGGCGAAAATTCTGGGAGCCTTGAAGAATGTGTGGAAGTCGAGAACATTATCTCGGAAAGCAAAAATGGGTATGTTTGAAGGAATAGTGGTTCCAACAATGTTGTATGGTTGCGAGGCGTGGGCTATGGATAGAGTTGTGCGCAGGAGGATGGATGTGCTGGAAATGAGATGTTTGAGGACAATGTGTGGTGTGAGGTGGTTTGATCGAGTAAGTAACGTAAGGGTAAGAGAGATGTGTGGAAATAAAAAGAGCGTGGTTGAGAGAGCAGAAGAGGGTGTTTTGAAATGGTTCGGGCACATGGAGGGAATGTGTGAGGAAAGATTGACGAAGAGAATATATGTGTCGGAGGTGGAGGGAACGAGGAGAAGAGGGAGACCAAATTGGAGGTGGAAAGATGGAGTGAAAAAGACTTTGTGTGATCGGGGCCTGAACATGCAGGAGG
>NC_092243.1:21652442-21679967 GCF_036320965.1 Panulirus ornatus | reverse complement strand
AAGAGAGAATGTTTGGGTGAAGAGAGTGGTGAATGTAAGTGAGCTTGGGAAGGAGACTTGTGTGAGGAAGTACCAGGAGAGACTGAGTACAGAATGGAAAAAGTTGAGAACAAAGGAGGTAAGGCGAGTAGGGGAATAGTGAGATGTATTTAGGTAAGCAGTGATGGCTTGCGCAAAAGATGCTTGTGGCATGAGAAGCGTGAGAGGTGGGCAGATTAGAAAGGGTAGTGAGTTGTGGGATGAAGAAGTAAGATTATTAGTGAAAGAGAAGAGAGAGGCATTTGGACGATTTTTACAGGGAAATAATGCAAATGAGTGGGAGATGTATAAAAGAAAGAGGCAGGAGGTTAAGAGAAAGGTGTAGGAGGTTAAAAAGAAGGCAAATTAGAGTTGGGGTGAGATAGTATCTTTAAATTTTTGGGAGAATGAAAAGATCTTTTGGAAGGATGTAGATAAAGTGCGTAAGACAACCGAACAAATCGGATCTTCCTAGAAGGGGGTAATGGGGAGGTGATAACAAGTAGTGGTGATGGGAAGAGATGAGTTAGCATTTTGGAGGTTTGTTGAATGTGTTTGATGATAGAGTGGCAGATATAGGGTGTTTTGGTCGAGGTGGTGTGCAGAGTGAGAAGGTTTGGGAGGAAGATTTGGTAAAGAGAGAAGAGGTACTATAAGCTTTGCGGAAGATGAAGGCCGACAAGGCAGTGGGTTTGGATGGCATTGTAGTGGAATTTATTAAAAAAGGGGTTGACTGTATTGTTGACTGGTTGGTAAGGTTATTCAATATATGTATGATTCATAGTAAGGTGCCTGGGGATTGGCGGAATGCTTGCATAGTGCCATTGTACAAAGGGAAAGGAGACAAAGTTGAGTGCTCAAATTACATAGGTATAAGTTTGTTAAGTATACCTGGGCAATTATATGGGAGGGTATTAATTGAGAGGGTGAAGGCATGTACAGAGCATCAGATTGGGGAAGAAAAGTGTGGTCTCAGAAGTGGTAGAGGGTGTGTGGATCAGGTCTTTCCTTTGAAGAATGTATGTGACAAATACTCAGAAAAGCAAAGGGACTTATATGTAGCATTTATGGGTATGGGAAAGGCATATGATAGAGTGGATAGAGATGCTCTGTGGAAGGTATTAAGAATATATGGTGTGGGAGGCAAGTCGTTAGAAGGGGTGAAAATCTTTTATCGATGGTGTAAGTCATGTGTACGTGTATGAAGAGAGGAAAGTTATTGGTTCTCAGTGAATGTAGGTTTGAGGCAGGGGTGTGTGATGTCTCGAAGGTTGTTCAATTTGTTTATGGATGGGGTTGTTAGGGAGTTGAATGCAATGGTTTTGGAAAGAGGGGCAAGTATGCAGTCTGTTGTGGATGAGAGAGTTTCGGAAGTGTGTCAGCTGTTGTTCGCTGATGATACATCACTGGTGGTTGATTCATATGAGAAACTGCAGAAGCTGGTGACTGAGTTTGGTAAAGTGTGTGAAAGAAGAAAGTTGAGAGTAAATGTGAATAGGAGCAAGGTTATTAGATAGAGTATGGTTTAGGGCCAAGTCAACTGGGAGGTAAGTTTGAACGCAGAAAAACTGGAGGAAGTGAAATGTTTCAGATATCTGGGAGTGGATTTGGAAGCGGATGGAACCTTGGAAGCGGATGTGAATCATAGGGTGGGGAAGGAGGCGAAAATTCTGGGAGCGTTGAAGAATGTGTGGAAGTCGAGAACATTATCTCGGAAAGCAAAAATGGGTATGTTTGAAGGAATAGTAGTTCCAACAACGTTGTATGGTTGCGAGGTGTTGGCTATGGATAGAGTTGTGTGGAAGAGGGTGGATGTGCTGAAAATGATATGTTTTAGGACAATATGTGGTGTGAGGTGGTTATATCGAGGAAGTAATAATGGGAGGTAATAATATAGATGTGTGGCAAGAAAAAGAGCGTGGTTGAGAGAGCAGAACAGTGTGTTTTGTAAAGATTTGGTCACATGGAGAGAATGAGTGAGGAAAGAATGACAAAGAGGATATATATGTCAGAGGGGAAGAGTGTTTTGGGAATGTCTTGGGAGTAAAGTCAGGGGTTAGTGAGAAGACAAGAGCAAGGGAAGGAGTAGCACGACCTCTGAAACAGGAGTGGTGGGAGTATGTGGTAGAGTTTAAGAAAGTATAATCTAGATTGATATGGGTAAAACAGAAAGTTGATGGAGAGAGGTGGGTGGTTATTGGTGCATATGTACCTGGGCATGAGAAGAAAGATTATGAGAAGCAAGTGTTGGGGAGCAGCTGAATGAGTGTGTTAGTGGTTTCGATGCACGAGACCGGGTTATAGTGATTGGCGATTTGAATGCAAAGGTGAGTAATGTGGCAGTTGAGGGAATAATTGGTATACATGGGGTGTTCAGTGTTGTAAATGGAAATGGTGAAGAAGTTGTAGATTTATATGCTGAGAAAGGACTGGTGATTTGGAATACCGGGTTTAAAAAGAGAGAAATACATAAGTATACATATGTAAGTAGGACAGATGGCCAGAGAGCGTTAATTGATAGGCACTCGAAAGAGAGACTTTTGGATGTTAATGTGCTGAGAGGTGCAACTGGAGGGATGTCTAATCTTTATCTTGTGGAGGCGAAGGTGAAGATTTCTAGACGTTTTCAGAAAAGAGGAGAGAATATTAGCGTGAAGAGAGTGGTGAGAGTAAGTGAGCTTGGGAAGGAGACTTGTGTGAGGAAATACCAGGAGAGAATGAATACAGAATGGAAAAAGGTGAGAACAATGAAAGTATGGGGAGTGGGCGAGGAATGGGACGTATTTAGGGAAGCAGTGATGACTTGCGCAAAAGATGCTTGTGGAATGAGAAGGGTGGGAGGTGGGCAGATTGGAAAGGGTAGTGAGTGGTGGGATGAAGAAGTAAGATTAATAGCGAAAGAGAAGAGAGAGGCATTTGGACTATTTTTACACTAAAATAATGCAAATGAGTGGGAGATGTATAAAAGAAACAGGCAGAAGGTCAAGAGAAATGTGCAAGAGTTGAAAAAGAGGGCAAATGAGAGTTGGAGTGAGAGAGTATCATTAAATTTTGGGGGGAATAAAAAGATGTTTCGGAAGGAGGTAAATAAAGTGCGTAAGACAAGGGAACAAATGGGAACTTCAGTGAAGGGGCTCATGGGGAGGTGATAACAAGTATTGGTGATGGGAGAAGGAGATGGATTAAGAATTTTGAAGGTTTGTTGAATGTGTTTGATGATAGAGTGGCAGATATAGGGAGTTTTGGTCGAGGTTTTGTGCAAAGTGAGAGGGTTAGGGAAAATGTTTTGGCAAAAGTGAAAGAGGTAGTAAAAGCTTTGCGGAAGATGAAAGCCAGCAAGGCAGCGGGTTTGGGTGGTCTTGCAGTGGAATTTATTGAAAAAAGGGGATGAATGTACTGCTGACATGTTGATAAGGTTATTTAATGTATGTATGATTCATGGTCAGTTGTTGTTCGCTTATGACACAGCGCTGGTGGCTGATTCATGTGTGAAACTGCAGAAGCTGGTGACTGAGTTTGGTAAAGTGTGTGGAAGAAGAAAGTTAAGAGTAAATGTGAATAAGAGCAAGGTTATTAGGTACAGTAGGGTTGAGGGTCAAGTCAATTGGGAGGTGAGTTTGAATGGAGAAAAACTGGAGGAAGTGAAGTGTTTTAGATATCTGGGAGTGGATCTGGCAGCGGATGGAACCATGGAAGCGGAAGTGGATCATAGGGAGGGGGAGGGGGCGAAAATTCTGGGGGCCTTGAAGAATGTGTGGAAGTCGAGAACATTATCTCGGAAAGCAAAAAATGGGTATGTTTGAAGGAATAGTGGTTCCAACAATGTTGTATGGTTGCGAGGCGTGGGCTATGGATAGAGTTGTGCGCAGGAGGATGGATGTGCTGGAAATGAGATGTTTGAGGACAATGTGTGGTGTGAGGTGGTTTGATCGAGTGAGTAACGTAAGGGTAAGAGAGATGTCTGGAAATAAAAAGAGCGTGGTTGAGAGAGCAGAAGAGGGTGTTTTGAAGTGGTTTGGGCACATGGAGAGGATGAGTGGGGAAAGGTTGACCAGGAGGATATATGTGTCGGAGGTGGAGGGAAAGAGGAGAAGAGGGAGACCAAATTGGAGGTGGAGGGATGGAGTGAAAGAGATTTTGTGTGATCGGGGCCTGAACGTGCAGGAGGGTGAAAGGAGGGCAAGGAACAGAGTGAATTGGAGCGATGTGGTATACCGGGGCTGACGTGCTGTCAGTGGATTGAATCAGGGCGTGTGAGGCGTCTGGGGTAAACCATGGAAAGCTGTGTAGGTATGTATATTTGCGTGTGTGGACGTATGTATATACATGTGTATGGGGGGGGGGGGTTGGGCCATTTCTTTCGTCTGTTTCCTTGCGCTACCTCGCAAACGCGGGAGACAGCGACAAAGTATAAAAAAAAAAAATGATTCATGGTGATGTGCCTGAGGTTTGGCGGAGTGCTTACATAGTGCCTTTGTACAAAGGCAAAGGGGATAAGAGTGAGTGCTCAAATTACAGAGGTATAAGGTTGTTGAGTATTCCTGGTAAATTATATGGGAGGGTATTGATTGAGAGGGTGAAGGCATGTACAGAGCATCAGATTGCGGAAGAGCAGTGTGGTTTCAGAAGTGGTAGCCGGTGTGTGGATCAGGCGTTTGCTTTGAAGAATGTATGTGAGAATACTTAAAAAGCAAATGGATATCTATGTAGCATTTATGGATCTGGAGAAGGCATATGATAGAGTTGATAGAGATGCTCTGTGAGGGGTATTGAGAATATATGGTGTGGGAGGCAAGTTGTTACAAGCAGTGAAAAGTTTTTATCGAGGATGTAAGGCATGTGTACGTGTAGATGGAGTGGAAAGTGATTGGTTCTCAGTGAATGTACGTTTCCGGCAGGGGTGTGTGATGTCTCCATGATTGTTTAATTTGTTCAAGGATAGGGTTGTTAGGGAGGTGAATGCAAGAGTTTTGGAAGGAGGGGCAATTATGAAGTCTGTTGTTCATGAGAGAGCTTTTGAATTGAGTCAGTTGTTTTTCGCTGATGATACAGCGCTGGTGGCTGATTCATGTGAGAAACTGCAGAAGCTAGTGACCGAGTTTGTTAAAGTGTGTGATAGAAGAAAGTTGAGAGTACATGTAAATAAGAGTAAGGTTATTAGGTAGTGTAGGGTTGAGGGTCAAGTCAACTGGGAGGTAAGTTTGAATGGAGAAAAACTGGAGGAAGTGAAATGTTTTAGATATCTGGGAGTAGATTTGTCAGCGGATGGAACCATGGAAGCGGAAGTGAATCATAGGCTTGGGGAGCGGGGCGAAATTTCTGGGAGCCTTGAAGAATGTGTGGAAGTCGAGAATATTATCTTGGATAGCAAAAATGGGTATGTTTGAAGGAATAGTGGTTACAACAATATTTTATGGTTGCGAGGCGTGGGCTATGGGTACAGTTGTGCGGAGGAGGGTGGATGTGCTGGAAATGAGATGTTTGAGGACAATATGTGGTGTGAGGTGGTTTGATCGAGTAAGTAATAATAGGGTACGAGAGATGTGTGGTAATAAAAAGAGTGTGGTTGAGAGAGCAGAAGAGGGTGTTTTGAAATGGTTTAGTCACATGGAGAGAAAGAGTGAGGAAAGATTGACCAAGAGGATATATGTGTCAGAGGTGGAGGGAACGAGAAATGGGAGACCAAATTGGAGGTGGAAAGAAGGAGTGAAAAAGATTTTGAGTGATCGGGGCCTGAACGTGCAGGAGGGTGAACGGCGTGCAAGGAATAGAGTGAATTGGAACGATATGGTATACCGGGGTGATCGTGCTGTCAATGGATTGAACCAGGGCGTGTGAAGCGTCTGGGGTAAACCATGCAACATTCTGTGTGGTCTGGATGTGGAAAGTGAGCTGTGGTTTCGGTGCATTGTTACATGACAGCTAGAGCCTAAGAGTGAACGAATGGGTCCTTTGGTGTCTTATCCTAGCCCTACCTTGCACACATGAGGGGGGAGGGTGTTTTTATTCCCTCTGTGGCGGGGTGGCGATGGGAATATATATGTATATATATATATATACATATATATATATATATATATATATATATATATATATATATATATATATATATATATATATATATATATATATATATATATATATATATATATATATATATATATATATATATATATATATATGTATATATATATATATATATATATATATATATATATATACATATATATATATATATATATATATATATATATATATACATATATATATATATATATATATATATATATATATATATATATATATACATATATATATATATATATATATATATATATATATATATATATATATATATATATATATATATATATATATATATATATATATATACACACGTGTATATATATATATATATATATATATATATATATATATACACACGTGTATATATATATATATATATATATATATATATATATATATATTTCTTTTCTTTCATACTATTCACCATTTCCCGCATTAGCGAGGTAGCGTTAAGAACAGAGGACTGGGCCTTTGAGGGAATATCCTTACCTGGCCCCCCTTCTCTGTTCCTTCTTTTGGAAAATTGAAAAAAAAACGAGAGGGGAGGATTTCTAGCCACCCGCTCCCTCCCCTTTTAGTCGCCTTCTACGACACGCAGGGAATACGTGGGAAGTATTCTTTCTCCCCTATCCCCAGGGATAATATATATATATATATATATATATATATATATATATATATATATATATATATATATATATATATATATATATATATATATATATATATATATATATATATATATGGTGAGAGTAAGTGAGCTTGGGAAGGAGACCTGTGTGGGGAAGTACCAGGAGAGACTGTGTACAGAATGGAAAAAGGTGAGAACAATGGAAGTAAGGGGAGTGGGGGAGGAATGGGATGTATTTAGGGAATCAGTGATGGATTGCGCAAAAGATGCTTGTGGCATGAGAAGAGTGGGAGGTGGGCTGTTTAGAAAGGGTAGTGAGTGGTGGGATGAAGAAGTAAGAGTATTAGTGAAAGAGAAGAGAGAGGCATTTGGACGATGTTTGCAGGGAAAAAATGCAATTGAGTGGGAGAAGTATAAAAGAAAGAGACAGGAGGTCAAGAGAAAGGTGCAAGAGGTGAAAAAAAGGGCAAATGAGAGTTGGGGTGAGAGACTATCAGTAAATTTTAGGGAGAATAAAAAGATGTTCTGGAAGGAGGTAAATAGGGTGCGTAAGACAAGGGAGCAAATGGGAACTTCAGTGAAGGGCGTAAATGGGGAGGTGATAACAAGTAGCGGTGATGTGAGAAGGAGATGGAATGAGTATTTTGAAGGTTTGTTGAATGTGTCTGATGACAGAGTGGCAGATATAGGGTGTTTTGGTCGAGGTGGTGTGCAAAGTGAGAGGGTTAGGGAAAATGATTTGGTAAACAGAGAAGAGGTAGTAAAAGCTTTGCGGAAGATGAAAGCCGGCAAGGCAGCAGGTTTGGATGGTATTGCAGTGGAATTTATTAAGAAAGGGGGTGACTGTATTGTTGACTGGTTGGTAAGGTTATTTAATGTATGTATGACTCATGGTGAGGTGCCTGAGGATTGGCGGAATGCGTGCATAGTGCCATTGTACAAAGGCAAAGGGGATAAGAGTGAGTGCTCAAATTACAGAGGTATAAGTTTGTTGAGTATTCCTGGTAAATTATATGGGAGGGTATTGATTGAGAGGGTGAAGGCATGTACAGAGCATCAGATTGGGGAAGAGCAGTGCGGTTTCAGAAGTGGTAGAGGATGTGTGGATCAGGTGTTTGCTTTGAAGAATGTATGTGAGAAATACTTAGAAAAGCAAATGGATTTGTATGTAGCATTTATGGATCTGGAGAAGGCATATGATAGAGTTGATAGAGATGCTCTGTGGAAGGTATTAAGAATATATGGTGTGGGAGGCAAGTTGTTAGAAGCAGTGAAAAGTTTTTATCGAGGATGTAAGGCATGTGTACGTGTAGGAAGAGAGGAAAGTGATTGGTTCTCAGTGAATGTAGGTTTGCGGCAGGGGTGTGTGATGTCTCCATGGTTGTTTAATTTGTTTATGGATGGGGTTGTAAGGGAGGTAAATGCAAGAGTCCTGGAAAGAGGGGCAAGTATGAAGTCTGTTGGGGATGAGAGAGCTTGGGAAGTGAGTCAGTTGTTGTTCGCTGATGATACAGCGCTGGTGGCTCATTCATGTGAGAAACTGCAGAAGCTGGTGACTGAGTTTGGTAAAGTGTGTGGAAGAAGAAAGTTGAGAGTAAATGTGAATAAGAGCAAGGTTATTAGGTACAGTAGGGGTGAGGGTCAAGTCAATTGGGAGGTGAGTTTGAATGGAGAAAAACTGGAGGAAGTGAAGTGTTTTAGATATCTGGGAGTGGATCTGTCAGCGGATGGAACCATGGAAGCGGAAGTGGATCATAGGGTGGGGGAGGGGGCGAAAATTTTGGGAGCCTTGAAAAATGTGTGGAAGTCGAGAACATTATCTCGGAAAGCAAAAATGGGTATGTTTGAGGGAATAGTGGTTCCAACAATGTTGTATGGTTGCGAGGCGTGGGCTATGGATAGAGATGTGCGCAGGAGGATGGATGTGCTGGAAATGAGATGTTTGAGGACAATGTGTGGTGTGAGGTGGTTTGATCGAGTAAGTAACGTAAGGGTAAGAGAGATGTGTGGAAATAAAAAGAGCGTGGTTGAGAGAGCAGAAGAGGGTGTTTTGAAATGGTTTGGGCACATGGAGAGAATGAGTGAGGAGAGATTGACCAAGAGGATATATGTGTCGGAGGTGGAGGGAACGAGGAGAAGAGGGAGACCAAATTGGAGGTGGAAAGATGGAGTGAAAAAGATTTTGTGTGATCGGGGCCTGAACATGCAGGAGGGTGAAAGGAGGGCAAGAAATAGAGTGAATTGGAGTCATGTGGTATACAGGGGTTGACGTGCTGTCAGTGGATTGAAGCAAGGCATGTGAAGCGTCTGGGGTAAACCATGGAAAGCTGTGTAGGTATGTATATTTACGTGTGTGGACGTGTGTATGTACATGTGTATGGGGGGGGGTTGGGCCATTTCTTTCGTCTGTTTCCTTGCGCTACCTCGCAAACGCGGGAGACAGCGACAAAGTATAAAAAAAAAAAAAAAAAAAAATATATATATATATATATATATATATATATATATATATATATATACATATATATATATATATATATATATATATATATATATATATATATATATATATATATATATATATATATATATATATATATATATATATATATATATATATATATATATATATATATGTATATATATATATATATATATATATATATATATATATATATATATATATATATATATATATATATATATATATATATATATATATATATATATATATATATATATATATATATATATATATATATATATGAGTGTGTTAGTGGTTTTGATGCATAAGACCGGGTTATAGTGATGGGTTATTTGAATGCAAAGGTGAGTAATGTGGCAGTTGAGGGAATAATTGGTATACATGGAGTGTTCAGTGTTGTAAATGGAAATGGTGAAGAGCTTGTAGATTTTTGTGCTGAAAAAGAACTGGTGATTGGGAATACCTGGTTTAAAAAGCGAGATATACATAAGTATACGTATGTAAGTAGGAGAGATGGCCACAGAGCGTTATTGGATTACGTGTTAATTGATAGACGCACGAAAGAGAGACTTTTGGATGTTAATGTGCTGAGAGGTGCAACTGGAGGGATGTCTGATCTTTATCTTGTGGAGGCGAAGGTGAAGATTTGTGGGGGTTTTCAGAAAAGAGAATGTTTGGGTGAAGAGAGTGGTTAGAGTAGGCGAGCTTTGGAAGGAGACTTGTGTGAGGAAGTACCACGAGAGACTGAATACAAAATGGAAAAAGGTGAGAACAAAGGAGGTAAGGGGAGTGGGGGAGGAATGGAATGTATTTAGGTAAGCAATGATGGCTTGCGCAAAAGATGCGTGTGGCATGAGAAGCGTGGGAGGTTGGTTGATTAGAAAAGGCATTGAGTGGTGGGATGAAGAAGTGAGATTAGTTAAAGATAAGAGAGAGGCATTTTAGACGATTTTTGCAGGGAAAAAATGCAAATGAGTATGAAATGCGAATGAGGTATGAAAGAAAGAGGCAGGAGGTCAAGAGAAAGGTGGAAGAGGTGAAAAAGAGGGCAAATGAGAGTTGGGGTGAGAGAGTATCATTAAATTTCAGGGAGAATAAAAAGATGTTTTGGAAGGAGGTAAATAAAGTCCGTAAGACAAGAGAGCAAATGGGAACTTCAGTGAAGGGGGCTAAGGGGGAGGTGATAACAAATAGTGGTGATGTGAGAAGGAGTTCGAGTTAGCATTTTGAAGGTCTGTTGAATGTGTTTGATGATAGAGTGGCAGATATAGGGTGTTTTGGTCGATGTGGTGTGCTAAGTGAGAGGGTTAGGGAAAATGATTTGGTAAATAGAGAAGAGGTAGTAATAGATTTACGGAAGATGAAAGCCGGCAAAGCAGCAGGTTTGGATGGTATTGCATTGGAATTTATTAAAAAAGGGGGTGACTGTATTGTTGACTGGTTGGTAAGGTTATTTAATGTATGTATGATCATGGTGAGGTGCCTGATGATAGTCGGAATGCTTGCATAGTGCCATTGTACAAAGGCAAAGGGGATAAGAGTGAGTGCTCAAATTACAGAGGTATAAGTTTGTTGAGTATTCCTGGTAAATTATATGGGAGGGTATTGATTAAGAGGGTGAAGGCATGTACAGATCATCAGATTGGGGAAGAGCAGTGTGGTTTCAGAAGTGGTAGAGGATGTATGGATCAGGTGTTTGCTTTGAAGAATGTATGTGAGAAATACTTAGAAAAACAAATGGATTTGTATGTAGCATTTATGGATCTGGAGAAGGCATATGATGGAGATGATAGAGATGCTCTGAGGAAGGTTTTAAGAATATATGGTGTGGGAGGCTAGTTGTTAGAACAGTGAAAAGTTTTTATCGAGGATGTAAGGCATGTGTACGTGTAGGAAGAGAGGAAAGTAATTGGTTCTCACTGAATGTAGGTTTGCGGCAGGGGTGTTTGATGTCTCCATGGTTGTTTGATTTGTTTATGGATGGGGTTGTTAAGGAGGTGAAAGCAAGAGTTTTGGAAAGAAGGGCAATTTTGCAGTCTGTTGTGGATTAGAGAGCTTGGGAAATGAGTCAATTGTTGTTCGCTGATGATACAGCGCGTTGGCTGATTCATGTAAGAAATGCAGAAGCTGGTGACTGAGTTTGGTAAAGTGTGTGAAAGAAGAAAATTAAAAGTAAATGTGAATAAGAGCAAGGTTATTAGGTACAGTATGGTTGAGGGTCAAGTCAATTGGGAGGTGAGTTTGAATGGAGAAAAACTGGAGGAAGTAAAGTATTTTAGATATCTGGGAGTGGATCTGGCAGCGGATGGAACCATGGAAGCGGAAGTGAATCATAGGGTGAGGGAGGGGGCGAAAATTCTGGGAGCCTTAAAGAACGTTTGGAGGTCGAGAACATTATTTCGGAAAGCAAAAATGGGTATGTTTGAAGGAATAGTGGTTCCAGTAGTGTTTTATGGTTGCGAGGCGTGGGCTATGGATAGAGTTGTGCGCAGAGGGTGGATGTGCCGGAAATGAGATGTTTGAGGACAATATGTTGTGTGAGGTGGTTTGATCGAGTAAGTAATGTAAGGGTAAGAGAGATGTGTGGAAGTAAAAAGAGTGTGGTTGAGAGAGCAGAAGAGGGTGTTTTGAAATGGTTTGGTCACATGGAGAGAATGAGTGAGGAAAAATTGACCAAGAGGATATATGTGTAAGAGGTGGAGGGAACGAGGAGAAGTGGGAGACCAAATTGAAGGTGGAAAGATGGAGTGAAAAAGATTTTGAGTCATCGGGGCCTAAACATGCAGGAGGGTGAAAGATGTGCAAGGAATAGAGGGAATTGGAATGATATGGTACACCGGGGTCGACGTGCTGCCAATGGATTGAACCAGGGCATGTGAAGCGTCTGGGGTAAACCATGGAAAGTTGTGTCGGGCCTGGATGTGGAAAGGGAGCTGTGGTTTCGGTGCATTATTACATGACAGCTAGAGACTGAATGTGAACGAATGTGGCCTTTGGTGTCTTTTCTTAGCGCTACCTCGCACACATGAGGGAGGAGGGGGTTGTTATTCTATGTGTGGCGAGGTGGCGATGGGAACAAATAAAGGCAGACAGTATGAATTATGTACATGTGTATATATGTATATGTCTGTGTGTGTATATATTTGTGTACATTGAGATGTATAGGTATGTATATTTGCGTGTGTGGACGTGTATGTACATGCATGTTTATGTGGGCGGGTTGGGCCATTCTTTCGTCTGTTTCCTTGCGCTACCTCGCTAACGCGGGAGACAGCGACAAAGCAAAATAAATAAATATAAATATAAATATATATATATATATATATATATATATGTATATATATATATATATATATATATATATATATATATATATATATATATATATATATATATATATATATATATATATATATAAATAGATAGATAGATAGTAAGGTAGATACATATGGATATTGATATATGTATGTTTACATACCTGGTTTAAAAAGAGATATATATACATATGTATACGTATAGAAGTAGGAGAGATGACCACAGAGCGATATTGGATTTGTGTTAATTGATAGGTAGGTGAAAGGGAGACTCTTGGATGTTAATATGCTGAGAGGTGCAACTAAATAGATGTTTGTTCTTTATCTTTTGGAGGCGAAGGTGAATATTTAGAGAGGTTTTCAGAAAAGAAGGGAGAGTGTTGGTGTGAAGAGAGTGATGAGACAAAGTGTTCTTGGGAATGAGACATGTAAAGAAATACCAGGAGAGACTGCGCGCAGAATGGAAAAAGGTGAGAGCAAAAGGACGTAAAGGTAGTGGGGAGGAAAGGGATGTATTTAGGGAAGCATTGATGGCTTGTGCAAAAGATGATTGTGGTATGAGAAAGGTGGGAGGTGGGCAGATTAGAAAGGGAAGTGTGTTGTGGGATGAAGAAGGAAAATTGTAAGTGAAAGAGAAGAGAGTAGCATTTGGTCAATTGTTGCAGTAAAATTGTGCAAATGACTGGGAGTTGTATAAAAGAAATAGGAAGTTGGTCATGAGAAAGGTGCAAAAGGTTGAAAAGAGGGCAAATGAGAGTTGGGTTGGAGAGTATCATCAGATTTAAGGGAGAATAAAATGATGTTTTGGAAGGTTGTAAATAAAGTGCGTAAGAGAAAAGATCAAATGGGAACATTGGTGAAAGGGGGCTAACGAGGAAGTAATAACCGGTAGTTGTGATGCGAAAAGGAGATGGAGTGAGTGTTTTGAGGGTTTGTTGAATGTGTTTGATGATAGAGTGACAGATATTGGCTCCAATGGTCTTGGCGGTGTGCGAATTTAGGGGGTCAGGTAGAATTATTTTGTTAAACAGAGAAGAGGTAGTGAAAGCTTTGCGGAAGATGAAAGCCGGCAAGGCTTGGTGAAGTGCTTGAGGATTGGCGGAATGCATGCATAGTGCCATAGGGGAAAAAGGTGTGTGTTCAAGTTACAGAGGTAAAAGTTTGTTGAGTATTCGTGGGAGATTACCTGGGAGGATATTGATTGAGATGGTGAAGGCATGTAGAGTATCAGACTGGGGAAGAAGATTGTGGTTTCAGAAGTGGTAGAGGATGTGTCGATCAGGTGTTTGCTTTGAAGAATGTATTTGAGAAATACTTATAAAAACAAAAGGATTTGTATGTAGCATTCATGGATCTGGAAAAGGAATATAAGAGTTGATAAAGATGCTCTGTGGAAGGTATTATGTGTATATGGTGTGGGAGGCAAGTTGCTAGAATTAGTGGAAAGTTTTTATTGAGGGTGTAAGGCGTGTGTACGAGTAGGAAGAGAGGAAAATGATTGGTTCTCAGTGAATGTCGGTTTGCGGCAGAGGCACGTGATGTCTTCATGGTTGTTTGATTCGTTTATCGATGGGGTTGTTAGGGAGGTGAATGCACGAGTTTTGGAGAGAGGGGCAAGTATGCATTCTGTTGTGGATGATGGGGCTTGGGAAGCGAGTCAGTTGTTGCTCGCTGATTATACAGCACTAGTTTCTGATCTGGGTGAGAAACTGTAGAGGTTGGTGACTGAGTTTGGTAAAGTGTATGAAAGAAGAAAGCTGAGAGTAAATGTGAATATGAGCAAGGTAATTAGGTTCAGTTGGGATGAGGGACAAGTTAATTGAGAGGTAAGTTTGAATGGAGAAAAACTGGAGAAACTAAAGTGTTCTAGATATCTGGGAGTGGATTTAGCAGCGGATAGAACCATGGAATCAGAAGTGAGTCACAGGGTCGGGGAGGGGGCAAGGTTCTTGGAGCGATGAAGAATGTGGGGAAAGCGAGATCGTTATCTCGTAGACCAAAATTGGGTATGTTTGAAGGAATAGTGGTTCCAACAATTTTATACGGTTGCGAGGCATAGGCTATATATATGGTTGTGCGGAGAAGGATGGGTGTGTTAAAAAGAAAATGTTTGAGGACAATGTGAGGTGTAAGGTGGTTTGATCGAGTAAGTATTGAAATGGCAAGAGAGATGTGTGGTAATAAAATGGGTGTGGTTGAGAGAGCAGAAAAGGGTGTATTGAAATGGTTTGTTCGCATGGAGAGAATGAGTGAGGCAAGATTGACAAAATGGATGTATGTGTCAGGGGTGGAGGGAAAAGGAGAAGCGGGAGACCAAATTGGAGGTGGAATGTTGGAGTGAGAGAGATTTTGATGGATCGGGGCCTGATCACACAGGAGGCATAGAGTGAATTGGAACTATGTGGTATACATATATATCCTTTTTGTCTTTCTTGCCTCACTCATTCTCTCCATGCCACCAAACCATTTCAATACATCCTCCTCTGCTCTTTCAGCTACACTCTTTTTATTACCATACATCTCTCTTACCCTTCCATTACTTACTTGATCAAACCACCTCACACCAATGGATTGAACCAGAGCATGTGAAGCGTCTGGCGTAAACCATGGAAAGATTTTTGGGGCCTGGATGTGGAAAAGGAGTTGTGGTTTTGGTGCGTTACACATGACATCTGGACACTGGATGTGAACGAATGTGGCCTTTGGTGTCTTTTCCTAGGTCTACCTTGCGCTCGTAGGGGAGGGGGTTGCTGTTTTTTCATGTGTGGTGGGGTGGCGACGAGAATGGATAAAGGCAGCAAGTCTGAATATGCACATGTGTATATATGTATATGTCTGTGTATGTATATGTATGTATACGTTGAGATGTATAGGTATGCATATGTGCCTGGGTGTTTATGTATATACATGTGTATTTGGGTAGGTTGGTCCAAATTTCTTCTGTTCCCTTGCGCTACCTCGCTAACGCGGGATACAGCGACTAAGTATAATAGAAGATATGATCAATGATGATAATAATAATACTGATTATGATAATGACTTCATTAGTAACACCGCTGGAAAGTTGTATGACAGGACATGTAACACACAGTTGGCTAAGGTTTCCTCAGAAGACGCGTTGTAGATCACTGGATCAATTCATCAACCCATAATGTCAAAACACAGACCATCAATACATGTAAAACGTGGTTGCATATTCCTATATGTTGCTCTTAGTTTTAATGAATGCGGAACACGTAATTCATGATAGTTTTATCAAGAATAATATTATGATTGGCACATAATTTAGCTTTTCTCTTTTCACCAAGTACGAATTTAAATTGCTTTTTTTCCAGAGCATCCGTCGGATATATCTACACTGAAGTATGTTTTCCATTCATCATGTCTCATAATTTTTCAATGTGTCTGTACCTTGATTGTTATACATGGTATTCCTTTATGGTTATCTTAATGCCAACTCATATACTGTTTGCTTCTTCGTTCAATCTCCAGATATGTACATAAGATATTTCGGTCAGTAATACCGTCAGCGAGCACATTACCTCGACACAGAGAAACAAGTCATCTGTTATATAGTTTCCCATGTGCTCCCAAACAGATGTTTCACACACAGTTTCACATCTTTTACACACTTAGGACAGTACCGTCCCCTCATATTCATCCTACTCAGCCCATCATTTCCTCTTTTCTGATCCATAAATTTCCCCTGTATTGTATCTATCTATTCATTTATTTCATCTTCGAAAAAAGCTAATTGTCTTTTCTTTGTTCCCGTATAGATTAGTTAACCTTCCTT
Organism: Panulirus ornatus; assembly: GCF_036320965.1. Lineage (NCBI taxonomy): Eukaryota > Metazoa > Arthropoda > Malacostraca > Decapoda > Palinuridae > Panulirus > Panulirus ornatus. The sequence continues at coordinate 21,663,636 of NC_092243.1, read as the reverse complement.
TTCTCAGCTGTTTCAGTTTCTCACTACTACCTTGTGGCCAACTGCAACATACCACAGTGCTACCAGTCAACACCTTACAATATGTCATGGTCTTACGACACACTATAGTTTTACAACACTCCACATTATTGCTTGCATTTCATTACCACAGTTTATCAGTTTTATCCCCTCATCCTTGAGCCTCTCATATCTCAGCACAGTCCTGCCTGCCTTACAACAATACACACTGAGCACTCACAATATACCACAGCCCTGCCTGTCTTTGCTGTCGTACTGTGGCTGACCATGAAACGAGGTCTTCCCTGTCTTTCACCACCATATCTCTGACCACCAAGAAAGCATAAGTCCCGTCTATCTTGCTACACCACACTGTGGCCATCCTCCACACACCAAATGCGTGCTTGTCTCTCAGCACCACAGTGTGAACCACAAAAATCACCACAAACCTGATAGTCTGCCACCACCATTATGTGATTATCCACTAATAGCTACAGGATCTACCAAAGCCTCTACAGTATACTGTCGCCACCCAAAGGATACAGTAACTCTATTAGTTGCCATTCATTACACTATGTCTGCCCAAAACATACCAGTCCTACCAGGCTTTTACCACCCCCACCTAGCAGCTCATAAACCACCACAGTTTTGCCACGCTCCTACTGCCTTAACAATTCACAGCATACTACAATCCTTCCAGGTTCCTTCCATCCTTCGTAGCAGTTCACAACACACCACACGCTTGTCAGGATCCTAGAGCCCAAGCGTAGTACTTCACAATACACCAAAGTCCTGTCAGGCCCTTAGTGTCCCATCGTAGCAGCTCTCAACACGCTAAAGTCCAGCCCATCTTTGTCCACCCCACTGAAACCTATCACAACGCATTACAGTCCTACTGTGTTCTATCGCATTCGGGCCACTTAAGACACAACAAAATCTTATCTATCTTTCAACCTACGTCGGTCGCCTACAAAACACCGCAGTCCTAAACGTCTTCCTTAAACACCCAGTAACTACCCACAGTGAATCATAGTCCTGCCCCTCTGTCGTCAAGATAATGTGGCCCTTAGCAGTGTGTTTCTGTGACCGCCCATCAAACTTAGGCCTACCATCAAACCTAGGCCTGCCTTACTACAAAATACTGGTATCTTGCAGCATATCAATGTCCTGTCATTTTTCGTGCATGTGATGTGGCCTTCCACTGAACACTACAAGGCTCTTACGTCGTCCTGCTGTGACCACGCACAACACATCAAAATTTCATCCCTATTCTCTTAAAGTTTTATAGCCACTCACGAAACAACAGAGTCCTCCTCCTTGTCATCATACTGTGGCTTTCCGCAACTCATCACAGATTCGCCTTTGTTTTATCATCTCTTCCAGACATTCAGCCACAATTATGTCATCCCCGTCGCTCACCAACCAAATGTGGTAGTCCAAGCCATTTTAGCTATGCCTGTCACAAACACACACACACACACACACACACACACACACACACACACACACACAGTAGCCTCACATCAAACCGTAACCCTGTGGTTCTTCAACAGTTCCGATACCACTGACAACATACCATAGCCTCGCTTATCTATCGCTACACTGCTTACGTCCACAACTCATCATATTCATGTAATTCCTTCACCACAACACCTGCTCATTATATCTCCGCTGACAGATATATCATAAAGTTTGTTGTTACAGACGTACGTGGCTCAACAGTAATATTGTCATAATAGTAATATTTTATTCACCTTTAATGCTAATAACCATAATGGGTAGTTTACAACAAGTTTTTGAATGTTATCCCGTCCCACACTATAAAGGAATAAACTTTTCCTGATTCATGATTTCATGATTCTGTATCACGTGTCAAGTATTCTACCACATTCCTCACCCAGGTTATGGCACAATGTGCCGGGGCTCAGATGTTAGGCAAAAGACTTTGTAATTTTGTTTCATGACTCCATACTTCCACAACTCAACATGATAACCATACTTGACGTGATACTCCATACTTCCTCCACTCAACATGATAACCATACTTGACGTGATCATGATAACCATGTTTGACGTAACATCCGACATAATATTTTGGAACCCCCATATAACGGTGATACATCATTTTTCAACACGCTTATGGCATTCTTCAGCAGACTTGAAGTTGTAGGAACCCCATAGAAGTGGTCCTGGGAATGCATAACACTAATTATCGTTGAGCTTTCGACTTTTATTATAATGTAATTATCTCCCACTCTTTCTTTCTGCTGTACTTGCTATCTTAGACAATCATACTTACCTGATATCTTTGTAGGCATTTCTTCTTCAATATTCTCCAAATCTGCAAATCCTAATTAGATTTAGCTTCCTTAACACTCATGGCTAAACTTTCGAGTCTGCTAATTCTCCAACTTTCATCATTTCTCACTAGATGACAAAGCTTTAAGATCAACTCACACACCTCAGAAGTTTCTACCTCATCTTTTACCCTTGCGCCATCACTCCTGTATTTTTATCGTCTGGTTATTCTGGTGTCACTAGTGTACCTCTGCTGGCGACACCTTCACTTATCATCTGTTTCGCAACGAACCACAGCTGCGTTGGTACACAATTACCTTTACCCAAAGCATTATTTTTAATTACCGTGATATGTCACTAACCCATATAATATCATGATTCAGGAACACTAGCGAGTGTCCCTTAATGAAGGGTATGGTATAGTGGAAGAAGACGGGAAGGCCTTTGGTGGGTACAGTGTGGTGAAGGGAGACAGAATTGTAGCGTGGTGCAGGCGGCGTTGTAACAGCGGGAAGGAACCTCTCGACCACGGAAAGTCTGTAGGTGTGGACAGCAGGAGGATATTGAATTAGCTAATATCAGTTTCACTTTTCTAATAGTCTTGTTATTCTTTTTAAATTATAATAAGGTTATTAGTGATATTTTGATTCCTACTTGTTTCTCGCACCACACGAGATGACGTCAGGAGCAAAGAACCTCACTAGCACACATCCAACCTCTGGCTACCACGTATGAGGTGCTGACAGTCAACCATCCACAGCCACGACCTACAGACACATCCATGGTTTACCTTGACTGCTTCATATGCCCAGGTACAGCTTTCAAGAACACTGAAGGCACAACTGATTTCTTCTCTTAGGTAAAAGGATATGAAAAATTTTGAATGTTTCAATTTGAATAATTTCTTCAAGTAAGCAGATATCTTAGGCTGCCGTTTTCCCTATTCATCATAACAGCTATAGAGGGACAGTAGATATAGTTTTCCAATTTGAACTTGAATTTGACAGAGTGATGCAAGCCGGTTAATCATGAAAACAATTCATAAATTTCCTATCGTTGAGCTAAAAAGAGAATGTATCATCTACTGCTTGGTCTGGGAAGGAGTGTGGTGGCCTCGAGTGCGGCGACTAGAGCTCAGTCTTTGGCTGATCTGTACACCATCGTGACTGATGGCTGGCCAGTTGTTCACATTCGTCGGTACGGTGTGTGGGAGCTCCTCCAGCAGGGGTAGGAAACTTTAACGAATCGATTTACCTGTCTCAACGAACTTGATCAGTTTAACCGCATATTATCAATATGGACGTATTAAGGTAACCCGTTGAGACAGATTCGCAATCAGTTTTACTCTTGCCGTGGCCAAGAACATCACGTGGGTGTTTGCTATCTAAAGCACGGCCCATGAAAGAGAAAAAAAGAACAATCACTAAATTTTTGGTTGCAGAAAATTCTCGGTTCCGAGGAGAGATGCTGATAATGAGAAATGTGTCTGGCTGTAAACATGGCCGTATGTAACGTGTAAAGTAGGAAGGCCAAGATTGCTAAATTCTTTATAATAACAACAGTTTACTTGATTTGTACTGAACGTAAGTGTAAAGATGATGTGTGTGGCCTCCGCTTCACAAATGCTTTTTGCTTTAGTAATCTAGCCCTCGACTTCTGTCTTTCTTTAAGAACTTCAGGTTCTGGAGTCATCGCCACAATGTGCTGTATAGCCACGCGCTCCCATGAGTCACCTTACATGATTGAGTGTGACAGTTTCTATAAACATGGATTGCAGACAGAGACGTTGATATGTGAACGGAAGGAGAATGGCTGGATAGAAAGACAGATCAAAATGAGACCAGCAAAAGACCAGGGCATGAGGGGATATGATAGCAAAGGAGATTTGGATCTGTAAGCAAAAACAGAGTTGTGAGGAAAGCTGCTCCATCTACCTATCCAATATCTTTGTTCCATACCATATTCAGTGGACTGGATCAGGCACACTTATCTACTGGAACATTACTCATATTCATCATTGACCCATACCTAGTCTATTAAAGTGCAAGACTTTCAGAAGTTCTTACTCTTTAACTTTATTCCTAAGTTAGTATGTCATTGAGGACACTATCTTTAAAAGCACGAATTCCAAACAGTGAATGTTTCCACTGAATCCTATCGTTCAATCACTCTCCCAACATCTTTACTGTATACATTTCCATCCCTTTACATTATTCTCATTATATCTGTCCAACTCTTCCGACGTCTACCTCTCCTCGTACCTTTTTTAACCGCTCTATATCCTCATGAACATCTTATCATTCGTAGAATATTCTATATGATGATTCCATACTGATAAGAAAATCAATTTCATCCACGCGCTTCCCACGACAAACTCTAGTATTCTAATTTATCACTTTATAAATCCTTCTAAATCCAGCTATAATATGCAAGTTACCGGTCTGTACTGCTTTTGTTTTTCTATTTATCCTGACTATATACATTTGTGTTTCATATCTATCATATTTCTTATTATACTTAGTCACCTTCTCCCGCATTTGCGAGGTAGGGCAGGGAAACAGACGGAAGAATGGCCCAACCCACCCAAATACACACGTATATACAAAAACACCCAAAAACGCACAAATACATACCAATACATTTTACCGTATACAGACATGTACATACACAGACATATACATATATACACGTGTACATATTCATACTTGCTGCCTTCATCCATTCTTGTCGCCACCCCAATGCGCGCGAGGTAGCGCTAGGAAAAGACAACAAAGGCCAAAATCATTCACAATTAGTCTCTAGCTGCCATGTGTAATGCATCGAAACCACAGCTCCCTTTCCACATCCAAGGCCCACAAAACTTTCCATGGCTTACCCCAGACGCTTTACATACACTGAATCAATCCACTGACAGCACGTCCACCCTCCTCCGCACAACCCTATTAATAGCCCATGTCTCGCAACCACATAGCATTGTTGGAACCATATTTCCGTCAAACATATCCGTTTATGCTCTCCGAGATAACGTTATTGTCATCTACACATTTTTCAACTCTCCCAGAACCTTCGCCTCCTCCCCCACCCTGTGACTCACTTCCGCTTCCATGGTTCCATCCGCTGCTAAATCCACTCCCAGATATCTAAAACAGTTCACTTCCTCCAGTTTTTCTCTATTAAAACTTACCTCCCAATTAACTTGTCCCTCAACCCTACTGAGCCTAGTAACCTTGCTCTTATTCATATTCACTATCAACTTTCTTCCTTCACATACTTTACCAAACTCATCACTAACCTCTGCATTTTCTCACCCGAATCAGCCACCAGCGCTGTATCATCAGCGAACAACAACTGACTCACTTCCCAAGCCTTCTCATCCACAGCAGACTGCATACTTGCCTCTCAACTGACAGAGGGATTTATTCATATTCTTCATCGTTCCGACAATAGTACAGCGTTATTCTGGGTTCTCTCTTCCCAGCGTAGTCAATTGCACTCCTGTAGTTTTTCTCACTAAGGTTAAAATCAAACAGAAATATCAACACTGCAGGACTTCGACGTTTTCGATCATTTATTTTTAATCTGACAGATCATGACAGCGCTGTACAGTGTCCAATATGTTCTTCATCCAAACACTATGAAAGTTTGTATACCGATGATATTCTAACATTATTCAAATCGATAACTGACGTAGGAAAGTACCTTCCCTCTTTCCTCTGGAGTTCTCTTGATATGATAAAATTCCTTGGAGGAAATATGTTGTCTCCTTTATTCCTTCCTTCCTAAGTTCTCCCTACTCTTCACCTTATTCTTTAATGGACAAGAGACATAATCTATTATAAAAGGATCGCCTATATACTTACCATAAACTTCCCGAAGAGATATGATACTCACGTTCTTGCTAGTAGTACCAATCACGTTCAGTTTCTATAGTGATTCAGCAGTTCTCTCAGCTTCCCCCACCAACGGCTCACTGAGCGAGAGACACCTTCTCCAATCCTTCATTGAAGCTTTGGTTCTTTCCTGGAATATCATCTTGTATTCCTTGCCTATCCTCATTCTTTCAATTTCTGTTTAGCGACCAAAATGTACACTTACACCTGCCATCACCTTCTATTAACTCTGTAAAACACCGCCCCTACTCTCGTGAATTTCGTCCTCCTACCAGGCGTCCTCGTCTAATACGCTACAGCTTATCACAGATATATCCCTCCTGTACCTATTTTTCATGTTAGCTGAGATGGCACAGGCAACAAAAGCGCTAATGGAAGCCATCTTATTAACGCTATATATATATATTATTTATTTATCTATCTATTTTGCTTTGCCGCTGTCTCCCGCGTTAACGAGGTATTGCAAGGAAAAAGACAAAAGAATGCCCAACCCTCCCATATATATATATATATATATATATATATATATATATATATATATATATATATATATATATATATATATATATATATATATATATATATATTTTTTTTTTTATTTATTCTATTTATTTTGCTTTGTCGCTGTCTCCCACGTTTGCAAGGTAGCGCAAGGAAACAGACGAAAGAAATGGCCAAACCCACCCCCATACACATGTATATACATACACTTCCACACACGCAAATATACATACCTATACATCTCAATGTACACATATATATACACACACAGACATATACATAAATACACATGTACATAATTCATACTGTCTGCCTTTATTTATTCCCATCGCCACCTCGCCACACATGGAATAATATACCCCTCTCCCCCTCATGTGTGCGAGGTAGCGCTAGAAAAAGACGACAAAGGCCCCATTCGTTCACACTCAGTCTCTAGCTGTCATGTAATAATGCCCGAAACCACAGCTCCCTTTCCACATCCAGGCCCCACAGAAACCTTCACGGCTCACCCCAGACGCTTCACATGCCCTGATTCAATCCACTGACAGCACGTCGACCCCAGTATACCACATCGTTCCAATTCACTCTATTCCTTGCACGCCTTTCACCTTCCTGCATGTTCAGGCCCCGATCACTCAAAATGTTTTTCACTTCATCTTTCCACCTCCAATTTGGTCTCCCACTTCTCCTCGTTCCCTCCACCACTAACACAGAGATCCTCTTGATCAATCTTTTCTCACTCATTCTCTCCAGGTGGCCAAACCATTTCAAAACACCCTCTTTTGCTCTCTCAACCACACTCTTTTTATTACCACATATCACTCTTACCGTATTATTACTTACTCGATCAAACCACCTCACACCACATATTGTCCTCAAACATCTCATTTAGAGCACATCTACACTCCTCCGCACAACTCTATCCGTAACCCACGCCTTGCAGCCACAAAACATTGTTGGAACCACTATCCCTTCAAACATAAACATTTTTTGCTTTCCGAGATAATGTTCTCGACTTCCAAACATTCTTTAAGGCTCCCAGAATTTTCGCCCCCTCCCCTACCCTATGATTTACTTCCGCTTCCATGGTTCCATCCGTTGCCAGATCCACTCACAGATATCTAAAACACCTTACTTCCTCCAGCTTCTCTCCATTCAAACTTACCGCCCAATTGACTTGACCCTCAACCTTACTGTACCTAATAACCTTGCTCTTATTCACATTTACTCTTAACTTTCTTCTTTCACACACTTTACCAAGCTCAGCGACCAGCTTCTGCAGTTTCTAACATGAATCAGCCATCAGCGCTGTATCATCAGCGAACAACAAAAAACTAACTTCCCAAGCTCTCTCATCCCCAACAGACTGCATAATTGCCCCTCTTTCCAAAACTCTTGCATTCACCTCCCTAACAACCCCATCCATAAACAAATTAAACAAACATGGGGACATCACACACCCCTGCCGCAAACCTACATTCGCTGAGAACCAATCACTTTCCTCTCTTCCTACACGTACACAATGCTTTACATCCTCGATAAAAACTTTTCACTGCTTCTAACAACTTGCCTCCTATACCAAATATTCTTAATACCTTCCACAGACCATCTCTATCAACTCTATCATATACCTTCTCCAGATCCATAAATGCTACATACAAATCCATTTGCTTTTCTAAGTATTTCTCACATATACTTTTCAAAGCAAACACCTGATCCACACATCCTCTACCACTTCTGAAACCACACTACTCTTCACCAATCTGATGCTCTGTACATGCCTTCACCTTCTCAATCAATACCCTCCCATATAATTTACCAGGAATACTCAAGAAACTTTTACCTCTGTAATTTGAGCACTCACTCTTATCCCCTTTGCCTTTGTAGAATGGCACTATGCAAGCATTCCGCCAATCCTCAGGCACCTCACCGAGAATCATACATACATTAAATAACCTCACAAACCAGTCAATAATACAGTCACCCCGTTTTTTGATGAATTCCACTACAATACCATCCAAACCTGCTGCCTTGCCGGCTTTCATCTTTCGCAAAGCTTTTACTACCTCTTCTCTGTTTACCAGATCATTTTTCCTAACCCTCTCACTTTGCACACCACATCGACCAAAACACCCTATACCTGCCACTCTATCATTAAACAGATTCAACAAACCTTCAAAATACTCACTCCATCTCCTTCTCATATCACCACTACTTGTTATCACCTCCCTATTAGTCTTCTTCACTAAAGTTCCCATTTGCTCCCTTGTCCTTCGCACTTTATTTGCCTACTTCCAAAACATCTTTTTACTCTCCCTAAAAATTTAATGATACTCTCTCACCCCAACTCTCATTTGCCCTCTTTTTCACCTCTTCCATCTCTCTCTTGACCTCCTGCCTCTTTCTTTTATGCATCTCCGACTCAATTGCATTTTTTCCCCTGCAAAAATTCTCTTTCACTGATAATCTTACGTCTTAATCCCACCATTCACTACCCTTTCTAATCAACCCACCCCTCATGCTTCTCATGCCACAAGCATCTTTTGCGCAATCCATCACTGCTTACCTAAATACATCCCATTCCTCCCACACTCTCCTTACCCCCTTTGTTCTTACCTTTTTCCATTCTGTACTCAGTCTCTCCTGGTACTTCCTCACACAAGTCTCCTTCCCAAGCTCACTTACTCTCACCACTCTCCTCACCCCAACATTCTCTCTTCTTTTCTGAAAACCCCTACAAATCTTCACTTTCGCCTCCACAAGATAATAATCAGACATCCCTCCAGTTGCACCTCTCGGCACATTAACATCCAAAAGTCTCCCTTTCGCGCGCCTATCAATTAACACGTAATCCTATAACGCTCTCTGGCCATCTCTCCAACTTACATACGCATACTTATATATATTTCGCTTTTTAAACCAGATATTCCGAATCACCCGTCCTTTCTCAGCACATAAATCTACAAGCTCTTCACCATTTCCATTTACAACACTGAACACCCAATATATACCAATTAATCCCTCAACTGCCACATTACTCACCTTTGCATTCAAATCACACATCACTATAACCCGGTCTTGTTCATCAAAAGCACTAACACACTCATTCAGTTGCTCCCAAAACATTTGCCTCTCGTGATCTTTCTTCTCAACCCCAGGTGCATATGCACCAATAATCACCAATCTCTCTCCATCAAGTTTCAGTTTTACCGATCTCAATCTAGAATTTACTTTCTTACGCTCCATCACATACTCCCACAGCTTCTCTTTCAGGAATAGTGCTACTCCTTCCCTTGCTCTTGACCTCTCACTAACCCCTGACTTTACTCCCAAGACATTCCCAAACCACTCTTCCCCTTTACCCTTGAGCATCGTTTCACTCAGAGCCAAAACATCCAGGTTCCTTTCCTGAAACATACTACCTATCTCCTTTTTTCTCATCTTGGTTACATCGACACGCATTTAGACACCCCAATCTGACCTTCGATGACGAGAAGCACTCCCCGCGTAACTCCTACTTCTGTTTCCCCTTTTAGAAAGTCAAAATACAGGGAGGAGAGGGTTTCTGGCCTCCCACTCCCGTCCCATTTAGTCGCCTTCTATAACACGTGAGGAATGCGTGGGAAGTATTCTTTCTCCCGTATCCCCAGGGATAAAATACAGCGCTGGTGGCTGATTCATGTGAGAAACTGCAGAAGCTGGTGACTGAGTTTGTTAAAGTGTGTGAAAGAAGAAAGTTAAGAGTAAATGTGAATAAGAGCAAGGTAATTAGGTACAGTAGGGTTGAGGGTCAAGTCAATTGGGAGGTAAGTTTGAGTGGAGAAAAATTCTAGGAAGTAAGGTGTTTTAGATATTTGGGAGTGGATCTGGCAGCGATGGAACCATGGAAGCGGAAGTGGATCATAGGGTGGGGGAGGGGGCGAAAATCCTGGGAGCCTTGAAGAACGTTTGGAAGTCGAGAACATTATCTCGGAAAGCAAAAATGGGTATGTTTGAAGGAATAGTGGTTCCAACAATGTTGTATGGTTGCGAGGCGTGGGCTATGGATATGTTGTACGCAGGAGGATGGATATGTTGGAAATGAGATGTTTGAGGACAATGTGTGGTGTGTGGTGATTTTATCGAGTAAGTAACGTAAGGGAAAGAGAGATGTGTGGAAATAAAAAGAGCGTGGTTGAGAGAGCAGAAGAGGGTGTTTTGAAATGGTTTGGGCACATGGAGAGAATGAGTGAGGAAAGATTGACCAAGAGATATATGTGTCGAAGGTGGAGGGAACGAGGAGAAGTGGGAGACCAAATTGGAGGTGGAACGATGGAGTGAAAAAGATTTTGTGTGATCAGGGCCTGAACATGCAGGAAGGTGAAAGGAGGGCAAGGAATAGAGTGAATTGGATCGATGTGGTATATCGGGGTTGACGTGCTGTCAGTGGATTGAATCAGGGCATGTAAAGCGTCTGGAGTAAACCATGGAAAGCTGTGTAGGTATGTATATTTGCGTGTGTGGACGTA
>NC_092243.1:21633633-21652342 GCF_036320965.1 Panulirus ornatus | reverse complement strand
TTTGGTCTCCCACTTCTCCTCGTTCCCTCCACCTCCGACACATATATCCTCTTAGTCAATCTTTCCTCATTCATTCTCTCCATGTGTCCAAAACATTTCAAAACACCCTCTTCTGCTCTCTCAACCACGCTCTTTTTATTCCCACACATCTCTCTTACCCTTACGTTACTTACTCGATCAAACCACCTCACACCACACATTGTCCTCAAACATATCATTTCCAGCACATCCATCCTCTTGCGCACAACTCTATCCATAGCCCACGCCTCGCAACCATACAACATTGTTGGAACCACTATTCCTTCAAACTTACCTATTTTTGCTTTCCGAGATAATGTTCTCGACTTCCACACATTCTTCAAGGCTCCCAGAATTTTCGCCCCCTCAACCACCCTATGATCCACTTCCTCTTCCATGGTTCCATCCGCTGCCAGATCCACTCCCAGATATCTAAAACACTTTACTTCCTCCAGTTTTTCTCCATTCAAACTTCCCTCCCAATTGACTTGACCCTCAACCCTACTGTACCTAATAACCTTGCTCTTATTGACATTTATTCTTAACTTTCTTCTTTCACACACTTTACCAAACTCAGTCACCAGCTTCTGCACTTTCTCACATGAATCAGCCACCAGCGCTGTATCATCAGCGAACAACAACTGAGTCACATCCCAAGCTCTCACATCCCCAACAGACTTTATACTTGCCCCTCTTTCCAAAACTCTTGCATTCACCTCCCTAACAACCCCATCCATAAACAAATTAAACAACCATGGAGACATCATACACCCCTGCTGCAAACCTACATTCACTGTGAACTAATCACTATCTCTCTTCCCACACGTACACATGCCTTACATCCTCGATAAAAACTTTTCACTGCTTCTAACAACTTGCCTCCCACACCATATATTCTTAATACCTTCCACAGAGCATCTCTATCAACTCTATCATATGCCTTCTCCAGATCCATAAATGCTATATACAAATCCATTTGCTTTTCTAAGTATTTCTCACATACATTCTTCAAAGCAAACACCTGATGCACACATCCTCTACCACTTCTGAAACCACACTTCTCCTCCCCAATCTGATGCTCTGTATATGCCTTCACCCTCTCAATCAATATCCTCTCATATAATTTACCAGGAATACTCAACTAAGTTATACCTCTGTAATTTGAGCACTCACTCTTATCCCCTTTGCCTTTGTTCAATGGCACTATGCACGCATTCCACCAATCCTCAGGCACCTCACCATGAGTCATGCATACATTAAATAACCTTACCAACCTGTCAATAATACAGTCTTCCCCTTTTATTAAATATATATATATATATATATATATATATATATATATATATATATATATATATATATATATATATATATATATATATATATATATATATATATATATATATATACATATATATATATATATATATATATATATATTTATATATATATATATATATATATATATATATATATATATATATATATATATATATATATATATATATATATATATAATATATATATATATATATATATATATATATATATATATATATATATATATATATATATATATATATATATATATATATATATATATATATATATATATATATATATATATATATATATATATATATATATATATATATATATATATATATATATATATATATATATATGTATATATATATATATATATATAGAAGGTAAGATATTCGTTTCAGCAATTTTGTTTCAAAGATTTCCATATAAAGATTACCTAATACAGGTGAAAGAGGGTTACCCATTACCATACCAAATTTTTGAGCATTATGTTCTCCAGTGAATTGAAATACATAGTCTTTTATGCACAATATATGTATATATATATATATATATATATATATATATATATATATATATATATATATATATATATATATATATATATATATGCAATTGAGTGTGAGATGTATAAAAGAAAGAGACAGGAGGTCAAGAGAAAGGTGCAAGAGGTGAAAAAGAGGGCAAATGAGAGTTGGGGTGAGAGAGTATCATTAAATTTTAGGGAGAATAAAAGGATGTTCTGGAAGGAGGTAAATAAAGTGCGTAAGACAAGGGAGCAAATGGGAACTTCAGTGAAGGGCGCAAATGGGTAGGTGATAACAAGTAGTGGTGATGTGAGAAGGAGATGGGTTGAGTATTTTGAAGGTTTGTTGAATGTGTTTGATGATAGAGTGGCAGATATAGGGTGTTTTGGTTGAGGTGGTGTGCAAAGTGAGAGGGTTAGGGAAAATGATTTGGTAAACAGAGAAGAGGTAGTAAAAGCTTTGCGGAAGATGAAAGCCGGCAAGGCAGCAGGTGTGGATGGTATTGCAGTGGAATTTATTAAAAAAGGGGGTGACTGTATTATTGACTGGTTGGTAAGGTTATTTGATGTATGTATGACTCCTGGTGAGGTGCCTGAGGATTGGCGGAATGCGTGCATAGTGCCATTGTACAAAGGCAAAGGGGATAAGAGTGAGTGCTCAAATCACAGAGGTATAAGTTTGTTGAGTATTCCTGGTAAATTATATGGGAGGGTATTGATTGAAAGGGTGAAGGCATGTACAGACCATCAGATTGGGGAAGAGCAGTGTGGTTTCAGAAGTGGTAGAGGATGTGTGGATCAGGTGTTTGCTTTGAAGAATGTATGTGAGAAATACTTAGAAAAGCAAATGGATTTGTATGTAGCATTTATGGATCTGGAGAAGGCATATGATAGAGTTGATAGAGATGCTCTGTGGAAGGTATTAAGAATATATGGTGTGGGAGGCAAGTTGTTAGAAGCAGTGAATAGTTTTTATCGAGGATGTAAGGCATGTGTACGTGTAGGAAGAGAGGAAAGTGATTGGTTCTCAGTGAATGTAGGTTTGCGGCAGGGGTGTGTGATGTCTCCATGGTTGTTTAATTTGTTTATGGATGGGGTTGTTAGGTAGGTGAATGCAAGAGTTTTGGAAAGAGGGGCAAGTATGAAGTGTGTTGTGGATGAGAGAGCTTGGGAAGTGAGTCAGTTGTTGTTCGCTGATGATACATCGCTGGTGGCTGATACATGTGAGAAACTGCAGAAGCTGGTGACTGAGTTTGGTAAAGTGAATGAAAGAAGAAAGTTAAGAGTAAATGTGAATAAGAGCAAGGTAATTAGGTACAGTAGGGTTGAGGGTCAAGTCAATTGGGAGGTAAGTTTGAATGGAGACAAACTGGAGGAAGTAAAGTGTTTTAGATATCTGGGAGTGGATCTGGCAGCGGATGAAACCATGGAAGCGGAAGTGGATCATAGGGTGGGGGAGGGGGCGAAAATCCTGGGAGCCTTGAAGAATGTGTGGATGTCGAGAACATTATCTCGGAAAGCAAAAATGGGTATGTTTGAAGGAATAGTGGTTGCAACAATGTTGTATGGTTGCGAGGCGTGGGCTATGGATAGAGTTGTGCGCAGGAGGATGGATGTGCTGGAAATGAGATGTTTGAGGACAATGTGTGGTGTGAGGTGGTTTGATCGAGTAAGTAACGTAAGGGTAAGAGAGATGTGTGGAAATAAAAAGAGCGTGGTTGAGAGAGCAGAAGAGGGTGTTTTGAAATGGTTCGGGCACATGGAGAGAATGAGTGAGGAAAGATTGACCAAGAGGATATATGTGTCGGAGGTGGAGGGAACGAGGAGAAGTGGGAGACCAAATTGGAAGTGGAAAGATGGAGTGAAAAAGATTTTGTGTGATCTGGGCCTGAACCTGCAGGAGGGTGAAAGGAGGGCAAGGAATAGAGTGAATTGGATCGATGTGGTATACCGGGGTTGACGTGCTGTCATTGGATTGAATCAGGGCATGTGAAGCGTCTGGGGTAAACCATGGAAAGCTGTGTAGGTATGTATATTTGCGTGTGTGGACGTATGTATATACATGTGTATGGTGGTGGGTTGGGCCATTTCTTTCGTCTGTTTCCTTGCGCTACCTCGCAAACGCGGGAGACAGCGACAAAAAAAAAAAAAAATATATATATATATATATATATATATATATATATATATATATATATATATATATATATATATATATATATTCCAACGTGTGGATGCTACCAAGATGAGAAGAAAGGAGAGATGAATAGTATATGTAAGGAAAATAGCCTGGATATTCTGGTTCTGGGTGAAACGAAGCTCTCGGGTAAAGAGGAAGAATGGTTTAGAAATGTCTTAAAAGTAAAGTCAAGGGCTGGAGAGAAGACAAGAGCTAAGGAAGGAGTAGCATTTTTCCTGAAGCAGCTGTGGGAGTTTGTGATAGAGTGTAAGGAAGTGAATTCTTGATTGACGTGGGTAAAAATACAAGTGGGTGGCGAGAGATTGGTGATCATTATCCCCCATGCATCCGGCCATGAAGTGAAAGATCACGAGAGGCAGGTGTTTTGGGGGCAGCTGCGTGAGTGTTAGCAGATTTAATGCAAGAGATCGGATACTATTGATGGGTGACTTGAATGCGGTGAGTAATGTGGCAGTTGAGGGTATAACTGGGGGAGAGGGTGGAATGGGTATTCAGCTTGTAGAGTTGTCTGCTGAAAAATTACTTGTGATTGGGAGTATCTGGTGTAAAAAGGACAAAAGGAGAGACAAGTATACGTATATAAGACGGAAAAATGGTCAATGTGGGTATCATTCAATTACATGCTGATTGGTAAGTGTGTAAAAGAGACTTTTAGATGTGAATGTGCTGTGAAGGGCAGCTGGTGGAATGTCTGATGACTATCTTGTGGAGTAGAGGACCAAAATAATTAAAAATTTTCAAAGAAGAGAAGACAATATGGGTGAGGCGAGATTGGTGAGAATAAGTGGGTTTGGAAAAGATCTTAAGTTGAGAAAGGGGGTGACAGTGTTCTTGACCAGTTCGTGAGGATACTAAGTGTATGTAAGGGTCATGGTCCATACATATATGGCATACATGATTCTCCATATATATATGGAATATATGGTTCCCTTATCAAATGTCTGTCATCTTGGTCTCCTTCATTGCCATCTATGTATGGACTTATCAAAACAAAACCAAATTTTCCAGCAAGGCTTATAGTGAGTTCATTGGGCTCCTTCACATATAAATCATCAAAGTGGTTCGTTTCTTCACTAAGCCCTTTAGTGGGTAAGATATCAAATTCTAATATCATGAAAAATGAAGATTAAGTTAACAAGCTTAATGATATCGATGTTAATTTTGATTTCAAAATTGTTAGCTTTGATGTTTCCTCACTTTTCACAGAAGTTCCAATTGATGACCTCTTACAATATTTATTTGATATTTTGGATGATATTCGTTTACCTGTTTCAAAGTCTGTTGTATTGAAATTATAAAATTGTGCATAAAAGACTATGTATTTCAATTCACTGGAGAACATAATGCTCAAAAATTTGGTATGGTAATGGGTAACCCTCTTTCACCTGTATTAGGTAATCTTTATATGGAAATCTTTGAAACAAAATTGCTGAAACGAATATCTTACCTTCTAAAGCGATTTGGTTTAGGTATATAGATGCTGTTCTTTGTGTTTGGCCAGCAAATGAAAATTTACAAATATTTCTCCCTTTACTTAACAATTTAGTACCTTCCATCAAATTTTCTGTAGAAAATGAAAATAATGGTATGTTACCAATTTCAGATTGCATGATCAATAGGCATGGAAACAAGTTTAAGTTTAGCATATACAGAATACCTACCAATTAACACTCATATATCCATTATTACTCATCTCAGCATGACAGAGTTAAATCATCATCACTTCAGTCTACGTTCCTTAGGGGATTACGTATTTGCAGTCCACAGTTTATTGATGATGAGTTTGAGAAGATATATTCTATTGGATTCAAGTTAAAGTACCCTAGATCTTTCATCGATAAATCCCTTAAGTTAGCAAAGAAATCATTTTAGAGAGTTGAACCCAAACCTCCCATTGATACCAAGAAACTTTTAGTTCTCCCTTTTAACAGTAACTTTACTTTGCTTCCCATGTTGTTTAAATCATTTAATGTAAATGTTGCATTCAGCACAATAATACTATATAAAACATTTTAATCAGGAATTCATCAGAAAGTTCTGGATGCATCTATAAAGTACCATATAGAAATTGTGATAAGCTTTATGTTGGGTAGACTGGTAAGGATCTTTCTGTTAGACTTAATCAACATAAATATAGTATAAGAACTGGACAAGAATCAAAAACTTTGTTTAATCCCGTTAAAAACTATGATCACTGTATTAACTGGAGTAAACCTACCTCAATTATTAACTCTAACTCCAGTCCCACAAGAAATATCATTGAAACTTCTATTATCAAATACACAAAGAATTATAACCTTGATATTCGTGAAGGTCTATACAAATTGGATAGTTTTATTGTTGATAAAGTCTTTTAAAATTCCCCTTCTGGTCCACATAATAAGTTTATGATACGCTCGTTGTCTGTCTCGGACGCAACCTATCTCCATCTTGACAGTCACTTGTTTACCAAATGGCGCCCTAGCTACGTCTCTTTGTTGTATAGCAAGTGACTGTTGTATTTCTTTCTTGTATCTCCCTTGATGATGTGATTATTAAATGAAAGTACACTTGGGAACTTATCGTGTTTCATTTCCCCATGGACTTTTAGGAATATATATATATATATATATATATATATATATATATATATATATATATATATATATATATATATATATATATATATATATATAAGGAGAGAGAGAGAGATAAAGAATACAGATATTGTGGCAAAAAGAAGAGTTATGAGGGTAATGACCTCCATGATGAGTTTGGGGAACGAAAAACTATGAGACTGCGCGACTAACCTGCCTCTAAAAATACGTCTAAGATCGCGCCAAATTTAGCGAGAATCCTGCAAAGGTAAAGTATTCTTAATGAGCAAGATCAAGCATTTGTGGTGTGAAATATTTCTGGACGCTTTTCTCCCAACACTGAACCTGCTTTTTAAAGCTGGTAAATGGTTCCGCTCTCCCAGGGCGATCCAAGATTGCTCTTGTTTGTTTTTTTGCTTTTTTTTTTTTTAATTTCTCCATATTTCTTATCTTGAAGTAATTGCAGCAAAATGATGTAAGGTTTTTAGAAAGGGAATTTGAATGAAATTTTACGTCTTATTGCTCTCTCATTATATTTCACGCCGGGCAAATGTTTCATCTACTGTTGGTAACCTGATTGGTATATAGTATTTCACAAAGAAGACAGTAGGATAGCTCAGGAAATATTTGAGACTGGTTGAAGTGTGGGTGGTAGGTCTTGTTGGGTTTAACGGCCAGCGACCTATAAGTAAAGTCATCAGGCCTGGAACCCTGTTTGATTTTTTATTGTGTAAAGTCCCTACATGATAATCATATCAATACCTATAAGTCATACCTAATCTTACAGGGGGAAAAATGAATGAAAAGATAAGAAATGGAAGAAAAGTTCGTAAGTGGTTATTGTGTCGATGTGGCAGCAAACACCATCCAGTCAGCACAACATCGAGTGGTGCAGCTGCCAGAAGGACTGCGAAAAAGATAGGACAGATTAGAGATAGTCCTTCACCAAAACATGGAGCTTATATATGAATCATAACATAATAGCTCTGGCAACTCGTCAGCTGGACACCATAACGGAACCATCCTAGGACGAACCAACCCCGATCCTGGCCAAAAGCATAATGGGTAAATTGCTTTGCCCACCACACAACCAGCTCAGAGCGAAAGCAGCCACACCCCGAAGCCAGCCCCGACACAGTCCAACCAACGAATCACCTTTCATCTTGATTATTTTCGTTTCCTTGAGAAAGATAATTAATTTGTTAATTATGTTATCATCAACAAGTAGATCGTAGGTGGTGAAGTTGGTTTTTTGTTTTTGAAATAACTTATAAGCCTCTTCTTGTCTTCATGATGTCTAGTACACTGTGTGAGGAGGTGGTCTATTGTCAGATTGGATCGGCAGGTTTCACATCTTGCTGGAAAGTTTTGATTCATATATGGTTGTAGGTGGGTGCTGTAGGTACAGTTGAGACGTAGACGGGCCAGGACGACTTCCTCTCTTCTAATCTTCCGGTACGAGGTCGTCCAGTCCGCTACTTGTGGTTTATATTTGCTTGGTATAGTCAGGTTGGTCCACTGACTTTGCCACAGAAGAAATATTGAATTTTTCCCAAGAAAAGGCAGGACCCCAGCTCCCAAGGAATCGGAACGACCTCCTTGAGTTCTGAGGTCGACTTAGCCAACCGATCTGTCCGTTCATTGTCGTAAATGTTGCAATGACCCGCCAGGCACCCAAATCAAGATGGTACCTTTATTACACGAATTTAGTTTATTAATGATGTTGCCCTGAATTTCATTTGACTCGGTATAACCCGAGTTTAGCTTTGAGAGCTGACAATGAATCGGAAAAAATGAGATTTGATATGAACTGAATAAATATATAGTCAATGGCCTTATCAATAGCAAATAAATCCGCTCAGAAAACAGTTGTATGGTTCGGTAGCCTGTACCGAAGAGAACGAAATGTTCATATTCTTGTGGCAGGCGACAGGCAGTAGTATTTCTTCTCCTGGTCATCAGAATACTACACTTTAACCTTAGTTCATCTCGACGCAGCCGGAGAGGCGGTACATTTGCCTCAACTTCCAATCGCTTATCTCTGGTACATGGCAGAGCTCCAAGACACATTCGCAGGCATTTATTCTGCAACACATTCAATCTTCTTAGGGTATAGTCCCTCGCCGAAGCATACACCTGAGAGCCATAGTCTAGTTTACTTCTAATAAGGGCCTTGTACAACACTAATAAAGATATCCTGTCGGCTCCCCAAAATGAACACGAAAGATACTTAAGTATATTTAATCGTTTATTACAATTCATAATCAAATAATCTATGTGCTTTTTCCAATTCAATCTTCGGTCAAAATTTAACCCAACAAATCTTGCGTTATTACAAAGAGGAATAGGGTTGTTATCTAATCTTAGCTGAAAATTCGGGATCTTATTTTTACAGGTAAAAGCAACTGCGACACTTTTAGCTGGTGAAAGCTTAAATCCCCACTGTAGCGCCCAACGTTGAACGGATTCAAGTGTAACTTGAACCCGCTCAGCCGAAAATTGTGCATTAGGCGAGGAGTGCCATATTGCACAATCATCAGCATAAAGTGAGTATTTAAGGTTTCGAGGGACGGAAGCTGTAGACAGAATATCATTAATCATAATATCAAATAATGTTGGGCTCAAAATGCTGCCTTGCGGCACCCCATTTTTTTGGATAAATATGTCCGAGGTTACGTTTGATGCAGTAAGCTTGACAGCGAATGTTCTGTCATGTACGAAATTTTTGACAAAAACAGGTAAAGAACCTCTTAAACTAATAGCATAAAGTTTGCTTAGGATTCCGTTTCGCCATGTCATGTCAAAGGCTTTTTCCAAATCTAATACAATGCAATTAAAAAATCTTTCTTGATAAAAGTATCTGAAATGTTATGTTCTAAATTTATCAAATGATCCATTGTGCTTCTGTGTTTACGGAATGCACACTGTTGATCATTTGATAAGTTCTGCGATTCTAATAAAAAGGAAGCCTTTTCTAAACCATTCTTTCCATGACCTTCCAAATGCAGCTCGTCAATGCAATAGGTCGAAACGAATTGATGTTCGTGAGGCGTTCAGAACCTCTTAGGATGGGGATGACGTGCGCAAAGTGCCTTGAGTTTGGAAACGTTCTAGACGTTCAAATTTCATTGTACAATGCTAACAGCTTAGTCAGGTTGGCGTAACTAAGATGCTGAATCATCTCGTAGATTATCCCGCTGGGTCCTGGACTGGAACCTTTACAGGATTTCAGGGCAAGAAGTAATTCTTTAAGAGTGAATGCATTATTGTATGGCATACTTTCATCTTCTGTGGCAAAGTCAGTCACTGTCTGCTCGCCCTGACGTTTGTGGTGTATAAACCGTCGATCGTAACTGGTCGAGCTACTTATGTCTGAAAATCTCCTGGCGATAGCGATGGCTATGTTAACTTGGTCGTCTATGGTGCCGTCTTGCGTTGTAAGTTGAGGGGTGGATGGTTGTTTATATTTTCTGGTCATTTTCTTTGCTATGGACCAGACCTGACTGCTGAGTGTGTCTTTAATGACAGTTGAAACATAGCCACGCTAGCAGTCTCTTTTGGTTTGTCTTATTGTTCTTTTTGCCTGAGTCCTCGTTTGTTTATATGCAATGAAGTTGTCATCTGAGGGCTCTTTGTCGAAAATCCTATATCTCCTATTGTGCTCACGCAGTGCAGTTCGGCAATCTGGTGTCCACCAAGGAACTCTATGCTTAGTGGATATTGTAGGGATCTTAGGAATAGAGGCCTCAGCAGCCCTGAGGACGGTATTGGTTACATTAATGATCTTTGTGTCAATATCATCTCCGGATATGTCTAGGACGGTTTGTCTTGAGAATGACCCTCCAGTCTGCTTTTTTATAATTGAATCTAACCGGAGACGGTCTGATACTATTGTCGCATGTATAAGAAAGACAGATTGGGAAGTGGTCGCTTCCCAAGGAGTCGTCACAAGTACCCCAAGTGATGTCATTTAGTATATCTGGGGATGACAAAGATAGGTCGATGGCTGAGATGCTTCCTGTCCGATCATTTACACAAGTTCCACTACCATCATTCAAAAGAGCGAGATTAGAATTGATATGATTTACCATTTGTTTCCCACCAGAGTCTGCCCGTATACTTCCCCACTGATGATGATGACCGTTGAAGTCTCTAAGAATTAGTTTTTTGTGGGGTAATTGACAAAACAGCAAAGTGAACTCATCATCATCAAGTGCATTGGAACCGGGACAGTGGATTGAGCAAATACCCAGGTACGTGTTATTAGATCTTATTCTACATGAGACAGCTTCCAAAGTAGAAATCAAGGTCACTCCTGATTGAGGTAAGCTTTGGTGTACATAGATGGCTACCCCATGATCTTCGTCTCTTCTATACGGGTGATAGCTATCTAAGACAACACAATATTCGACTGTGCTGTTTAGATTGTAGACAAATAACGGATGGCCTATATAATGCAAGCAGCAGTGACAGTTGTGCTTGCGTATTCCTAAGACCTCTACAATTCCACTGAATGATATTGAATGCGTTGGTTAAAGATTTCTTTAGCCGGCCAGCTTTGTGAGCCCTCTTTTTTGGACTTGAGCGAGTCCAAGCGGGAACAGGATCGGCTTCTGATAGTGGGGACAGTGTTTTCATCCATTGATTCCACCGAGGAAGACTTCATCGAGGAAGACCTCCTCACTGGAGCTACAGGAACGACGACGTGCGACATAGTTTCTTTTGAAAGTTTCACCAAATTTGTCTTGTCTTCTTTCACGTTTTTGGGTCTAACAGAGCAGGTGGCTTTTGAGTGTGAGTCTTTGTCGGTAGTATCGTCAGAGTCAGTGTCAGTGTCGGTCTGATTCGTTATGGGTTCGTCTGGAGTGGTGGATCGTGGTTCAGTAGTTCGCATTGTCTACGTGGCAAATGTAACCATGACCGGCTTACAGTTCAATGCCATAGCATAGGACTCATTGGGTTTGGGAGTCTCGTGAGTCTCCTTCACCATCTTCCTTGCTTCACCATATGAAATGTTCTCCTTTGTCTTAACTACGCAGACTTCCTTCTCAAACTTGTACCGAGGACATTCTCGGTACGAGCTTGGGAGGTTGCCACCACAGTTAACGCACAGTACCACCTTGGCCGTACAATTGTCAGCAACATGGTCCTCGCTGGCACGCTTTCCACGTCGAGAAGAAAGGGTACAGGACTTTTTACCATGACCATACCTTTGACATTTAAAACATCGCATGGGGATCGGTACCTAAGGCCTCACAGCTACCTTAACATAACCTACGGCAATGTCATTTGGCAATTTGGATTTTCCTAATGTTAGAGTGATCAGGGGGGCTCTACGTCGCTCGCCGTCAGTAAGTTTTGTAATAAATCTAACAGTAATCACTTCTTCGTCTGCAAGTTCATTTGCTATGTCGTCCTCACTCATGCCCATGACAGGACAGAAGACTACTCCTCTGCATGAGTTCATGGTCACCGGAATGGAAGCCACAACATCGTAAAAATGAAACTTTCTCAGTTTTAGTAAGTCTGCCACTTGATCTGATTACTTAACTTTAACAAGAGGGTCACCACTAGCCAGTTTCCTTACCATTTCAACAGCACCAATTTGGCCATCAATCACTTTCTTGATGAGGAAGGGGTTGAACCGGTCGCATGTAACATGAAAAATTCTGCATTTTAGGACTTTATGTCCAGCGTGGGACGGTTACCACCACTACCCCCTACGGGAGTAATGGTTGGCTTACTAGAGTCCATACCAGTGGGGCTAGGCCCCAGATTCTGGGGCGGCGTACCACCCCACACAAAAGGTACTTTCAACACCTTATCTCTACTCCAAAAGAGAGAGAGAAAAAAATACCAGACAGTTGATCAGACAGAAAGGCACCCCGAAGTAAGGCCAGCCGGACGTACCAGGCTGAGTTGAGTTCTCCTGCGGTCACCTCTCAACTGGTCGCACATATCTGTCCAACCAGCCTTCGTGAGAAGTACCAGTGGTTCAGCAACATCAGAAACACCGGTCAACACTCACTTGCCTGCAAACACAAAAAGAGAAGAGTAAACACACAGAAAATAAACACAAATAAAATTTAGGGAAGGAAATGGGGGAATGCTTCACTAGGCTAAAGAGCTAAGCTAAGTCAAAAAGAAAAAAATGGTACATAAGGGAAGCACTCTTTTACCAGTTCTTGGTGGTAGGCGAATGGTTCTGACATACATGTATCATATGAGGTAGCTAAATCCTAGCAACATGAGATTATATAGAAGAAGCGCTGAGAAGTAGGTAAATAAATGAGTAAGGTACTATGAAATAGATGAATTTATGAACAGAAAATTCTATGTTAGAAAGCTAAAGCACAAGAGGAAAAAGAAAAAAGATTTTTGGAAAGGAATGAATGAAAGTGTAAGAAAGAATAGCAGACACCTTCTCAGTGTAACGCTTAGCATTCCTTGAACGTGATGCATTCACGGGACGCCCAGGGTCAGGCGCGCTGGTTCGAATCATGGTTGAGAAAGTCGGTCAAGAGTTTGCCCATCTGTTCATCCATCCCTTTGAGTTTCTCGATAAAATAGGTACCTGGCTCAGGCTAAGGTACACACACACACACACACACACGCACACATATATGTATATATATATATATATATATATATATTTTATTATACTTTGTCGCTGTCTCCCGCGTTTGCGAGGTAGCGCAAGGAAACAGACGAAAGAAATGGCCCAACCCCCCCCCCATACACATGTATATACATACGTCCACACACGCAAATATACATACCTACACAGCTTTCCATGGTTTACCCCAGACGCTTCACACGCCCTGATTCAATCCAGTGACAGCACGTCAACCCCGGTATACCACATCGCTCCAATTCACTCTATTCCTTGCCCTCCTTTCACCCTCCTGCATGTTCAGGCCCCGATCACGCAAATCTTTTTCACTTCATCTTTCCACCTCCAATTTGGTCTCCCTCTTCTCCTTGTTCCCTCCACCTCCGACACATATATCCTCTTGGTCAATCTTTCCTCACTCATCCTCTCCATGTGCCCAAACCACTTCAAAACACCCTCTTCTGCTCTCTCAACCACGCTCTTTTTATTTCCACACATCTCTCTTACCCTTACGTTACTCACTCGATCAAACCACCTCACACCACACATTGTCCTCAAACATCTCATTTCCAGCACATCCATCCTCCTGCGCACAACTCTATCCATAGCCCACGCCTCGCAACCATACAACATTGTTGGAACCACTATTCCTTCAAACATACCCATTTTTGCTTTCCGAGATAATGTTCTCGACTTCCACACATTCTTCAAGGCCCCCAGAATTTTCGCCCCCTCCCCCACCCTATGATCCACTTCCGCTTCCATGGTTCCATCCGCTGCCAGATCCACTCCCAGATATCTAAAACACTTCACTTCCTCCAGTTTTTCTCCATTCAAACTCACCTCCCAATTGACTTGACCCTCAACCCTACTGTACCTAATAACCTTGCTCTTATTCACATTTACTCTTAACTTTCTTCTTCCACACACTTTACCAAACTCAGTCACCAGCTTCTGCAGTTTCTCACATGAATCAGCCATCAGCGCTGTATCATCAGCGAACAACAACTGACTCACTTCCCAAGCTCTCTCATCCCCAACAGACTTCATACTTGCCCCTCTTTCCAAAACTCTTGCATTTACCCCCCTAACAACCCCATCCATAAACAAATTAAATAACCATGGAGACATCACACACCCCTGCCGCAAACCTACATTCACTGAGAACCAATCACTTTCGTCTCTTCCTACACGTACACATGCCTTACATCCTCGATAAAAACTTTTCACTGCTTCTAACAACTTTCCTCCCACACCATATATTCTTAATACCTTCCACAGAGCATCTCTATCAACTCTATCATATGCCTTCTCTAGATCCATAAATGCTACATTCAAATCCATTTGCTTTTCTAAGTATTTCTCACATACATTCTTCAAAGCAAACACCTGATCTACACATCCTCTACCACTTCTGAAACCACACTGCTCTTCCCCAATCTGATGCTCTGTACATGCCTTCACCCTCTCAATCAATACCCTCCCATATAATTTACCAGGAATACTCAACAAACTTATACCTCTGTAATTTGAGCACTCACTCTTAACCCCTTTGCCTTTGTACAATGGCACTATGCACGCATTCCGCCAATCCTCAGGCACCTCACCATGAGTCATACATACATTAAATAACCTTACCAACCAGTCAACAATACAGTCACCCCCTTTTTTAATAAATTCCACTGCAATACCATCCAAACCTGCTGCCTTGCCGGCTTTCATCTTCCGCAAAGCTTTCACTACCTCTTCTCTGTTTACCAAATCATTTTCCCTAACCCTCTCACTTTGCACACCACCTCGACCAAAACACCCTATATCTGCCACTCTATCATCAAACACATTCAACAAACCTTCAAAATACTCACTCCATCTCCTTCTCACATCACCACTACTTGTTTTTACCTCCCCATTTGCGCCCTTCACTGAAGTTCCCATTTGCTCCCTTGTCCTCGAAGGCTCAGAGTTGGGTGCCTAAATGTGTGTGGATGTAACCAAGATGTGAAAAAAGGAGAGATAGGTAGTATGTTTGAGGAAAGGAACCTGGATGTTTTGGCTCTGAGTGAAACGAAGCTCAAGGGTAAAGGGGAAGAGTGGTTTGGGAATGTCTGGGGAGTAAAGTCAGGGGTTAGAGAGAGGACAAGAGCAAGGGAAGGAGTAGCAATACTCCTGAAACAGGAGTTGTGGGAGTATGTGATAGAGTGTAAGAAAGTAAATTCTCGATTAATATGGGTAAAACTGAAAGATGATGGAGAGAGGTGGGTGATTATTGGTGCATATGCACCTGGGCATGAGAAGAAAGATCAAGAGAGGCAAGTGTTTTGGGAGCAGCTGAATGAGTGTGTTAGTGGTTTTGATGCACGAGACCGGGTTATAGTGATGGGTGATTTGAATGCAAAGGTGAGTAATGTGGCAGTTGAGGGAATAATTGGTATACATGGGGTGTTCAGTGTTGTAAATGGAAATGGTGAAGAGCTTGTTGATTTATGTGCTGAAAAAGGACTGATGATTGGGAAACTGGTTTAAAAAGCGAGATATACATAAGTATACTTATGTAAGTAGGAGAGATGGCCAGAGAGCGTTATTGGATTACGTGTTAATTGACAGGCGTGCGAAAGAGAGACTTTTGGATGTTAATGTGCTGAGAGGTGCAACTGGAGGGATGTCTGATCATTATCTTGTGGAGGCTAAGGTGAAGATTTGTATGGGTTTTCAGAAAAGAAGAGTTGGGGTGAAGAGGATGGTGAGAGTAAGTGAGCTTGAGAAGGAGACCTGTGTGAGGAAGTACCAGGAGAGACTGAGTACAGAATGGAAAAAGGTGAGAACAATGGAAGTAAGGGGAGTGGGGGAGGAATGGGATGTATTTAGGGAATCAGTGATGGATTGCGCAAAAGATGCTTGTGGCATGAGAAGAGTGGGAGGTTGGTTGATTAGAAAGGGTAGTGAGTCGTGGGATGAAGAAGTAAGAGTATTAGTGAAAGAGAAGAGAGAGGCATTTGGACGATTTTTGCAGGGAAAAAATGCAATTGAGTGGGAGATGTATAAAAGAAAGAGACAGGAGGTCAAGAGAAAGGTGCAAGAGGTGAAAAAAAGGGCAAATGAGAGTTGGGGTGAGAGAGTATCATTAAATTTTAGGGAGAATAAAAAGATGTTCTGGAAGGAGGTAAATATATATATATATATATATATATATATATATATATATATATATATATATATATATATATATATATATATATATATATATATATATATATATATATATATATATATATATATATATATATATATATATACATACAGGGGAATGGGGGAGAAAAAATGCTTCCCACGCATTCCTCACGTGTCGCAGAAGGCGACTAAAGGGAACGAGAGCGGGGGGGGGGGGTCTGGAAACACTCCCCTCTTTGTATTTTAACTTTCTAAAAGGGGAAACAGAAGAAGGAGTCACGCGGGGAGTGCTGATCCTCCTTGAAGGCTCAGACTGAGGTGTCTAAATGTGTATGGATATAACAAAGATGAGAAAAAAGGAGAGATAAGTAGTATGTTTGAGGAAAGGAACGTGGATGTTTTGGCTCTGAGTGAAACGAAGGTCAATGGTAAAAGGGAAGAGTGGTTTGGGAATGTCTCGGGAGTTTTGTCAGGGGTTAGTGAGAGAACAAGAGTAAGGGAAGGAGTAGCAGTACTCCTGAAACAGGAGTTGTGGGAGTATGTGATAGAGTGTAAGAAAGTAAACTCTAGATTAATATGGGTAAAATTGAAAGTGGATGGAGAGAGATGGGTGATTATTGGTGCATATGCACCTGGGCAAGAGAAGAAAGATCATGAGAGGCAAGTGTTTTGGGAGCAGCTGAGTGAGTGTGTTAGTAGTTTTGATACACGAGACCGGGTTATAGTGATGGGTGATTTGAATGCAAATGTGAGTAATGTGGAAGTTGACGGAATAATTGGTGTACATGGAGTGTTCAGTGTTGTAAATGGAAATGGTGAAGAGCTTGCAGATTTATGTACTGTAAAAGGACTGACGATTGGGAATACCTGGTTTGAAAAGAAAGATATACATACGTATACGTATGTTAGTAGGAGAGATGGCCAGAGAGTGTTATTGGATTACGTGTTAATTGATAGGTGCGTAAAAGAGATACTTTTGGATGTTAATGTGCTAAGAGGTGCAACTGGAGGGATGTGTGATCATTATCTTGTGGAGGCGAAGGTGAAGATTTGTAGAGGTTTTCAGGAAAGAAATGAGAATGTTGGTGTGAGGAGAGTGGTTAGAGTAACTGAGCTTGGGAAGGAGACTTGTTTGAGGAAGTACCAGGAGAGACAGATTACAGAATGGAAAAAGGTGAGAACAAAGGGAGTAAGGGGAGTGGGGGAAGAATGGGATGAATTTAGGGAGTCAGTGATGGCTTGTGCAAAAGATGCATGTGGCATGAAAAGCGTGGGAGGTGGGCAGATTAGAAAGGGTAGTGAGTGGTGGGATGAAGAAGTAAGGTTATTAGTGAAAGAGATGAGAGAGGCATTTGGAAGATTTTTGCAGGGAAATAATGGAAATGAGAGGGATATGTATAAAAGAAAGAGGCAGGAGGTCAAGAGAAAGATGCAAGAGGTGAAAAGAGGGACAAATGAGAGTTGGGGTGAGACAGTATCATTAAATTTTGAGGAGAATAAAAAGATGTTTTGGAAGAGGTAAATAAATTGCATAAGACAAGGGAACAAATGGGAACTTCGGTGAAGGGGCTAATGGGGAGGTGATAACAAGTAGTTATGTGAGAAGGAGATAGGGTGAGTATTTTGAAGGTTTGTTGAATGTGTTTGATGATAGAGTGGCAGATATAGGGTGTTTTGGTCGAGGTGGTGTGCAAAGTGAGAGGGGAGAATGATTTGGTTATCAGAGAAGAGGTAGTAAAAGCTTTGCGGAAGATGAAAGCCGGGAAGGCAGCAGGTTTGGATGGTATTCCAGTGAAATTTAATAAAAAAGGGGCTAACTGTGTTGTTGAATGGTTGGTAAGATTATTTAATGTATGTATGACTCATGGTGAGGTACCTGAGGATTGGAGGAATGCTTGCATAGTGCCATTGTAGAAAGGCAAAGGCGATAAAAGTGAGTGCTCAAATTACAGAGGTACAAGTTTGTTGAGTATTCCTAGGAAGTTATACGGGAGGGTATTGAATGAGAGGGAAGAGCAGTGTGGTTTCAAAACTGGGAAAGGATGTGTGGATCAGGTGTTTGCTTTGAAGAATGTGTGTGAGAAATGCTTAGAAAAGCAAATGGATTTCTATAGCGCATTTATGTATCTGGAGAAGGCATATGAAAGAATTGATAGAGATCCTCTATGGAAGGTATTAAGAATACAAGGTGTGGGAGACAAGTTTTTGGAAGCAGTGAAAAGTTTTTATAGAGGATGTAAGGCATGGGTACGTGTAGGAAGGGAGGAAAGTGATTGGTT
>NC_092243.1:21624683-21633533 GCF_036320965.1 Panulirus ornatus | reverse complement strand
ATTAGAAAAGGTAGTGAGTGGTGGGATGAAGAGGTAAGTTTATTAGTGAAAGAGAAGAGAGAGGCATTTGGACGATTTTTGCAGGAAAAGAATGCAAATGATTTTGAGAGGTATAAAAGAAAGAGCCAGGAGGTCAAGAGAAAGGTGCAAGAGGTGAAAAAGAGGGCAAATGAGAGTTGGGGTGAGAGAGTATCATTAAATTTCAGGGAGAATAAAAAGATGTTTTGGAAGGAGGTAAATAAAGTGCGTAAGACAAGGGAGCAAATGGGAACTTCAGTGAATGGGGCTAATGGGGAGGTGACAACAAGTAGTGGTGATGTGAGAAGGAGATGTAGTGAGAATTTTGAAGGTTTGTTGAATGTGTTTGATGATAGAGTGGAAGTTAGAGGGTGTTTTGGTCGAGGTGGTATGCAAAGTGGGAGGGTTAGGGAAAATGATTTGGTAAATAGAGAAGATGTAGTGAAAGATTTACGGAAGATGAAAGCCGGCAAGGCAGCAGGTTTTGATGGTATTGCAGTGGAATCTATTAAAAAGGGGGGTGACTATATTGTTGACTGGTTGGAAAGGTTATTTAATGTATGTATGATTCATGGTGAGGTGCCTGAGGATTGGTGGAATGCTTGCATAGTGCCATTGTACAAAGGCAAAGGGGATAAGAGTGAGTGCTTAAATTACAGAGGTATAAGTTTATTGAGTATTCCTGGTAAATTATATGGAGGGTATTGATTGAGAGGGTGAAGGCATGTACAGAGTATCAGATTGAGGAAGAGCAGTGTGGTTTCAGAAGTGGTAGAGGATGTGTGGATCACGTGTTTTCTTTGAAGAATGTACGTGAGAAATACTTAGAAAAACAAATGGATTTGTATGTAGCATTTATGGATTTGGAGAAGGCATATGATAGAGTTGATAGAGATGCTCTGTGGAAGGTACTAAGAATATATGGTGTGGGAGGCAAGTTGTTAGAAGCAGTGAAAAGTTTTTATCAAGGATGTAAGGCATATGTACGTGTCGGAAGAGAGGAAAGTGATTGGTTCTCAGTGTAGTTTGTGGCAGGGGTGTGTGAGGTCTCTATGGTTGTTTAATTTGTTTAATGATGGGGTTATTAGGGATATGAATGCAAGAGTTTTGGAAAGTGGGGCAAGTATGCAGTCTGCTGTGAATGAGAGAGCTTGGGAAGTGAGTCAGATGTTGTTTCCTGATGATACAGCACTTGTGGCTGATTAATGTAAGAAACTGGAGAAGCTGGTGACTGAGTTTGGAAAAGTGTGTGAAAGAAGAAAGTTAATAGTAAATGTGAATAAGAGCAAGGTTATTAGGTACAGTAGGGTTCAGGGTCACGTCAATTGGGAGGTATGTTTAAATGGAGAAAAACTGGAGGAAGTGAAGTGTTTTAGATATCTGGGAGTGGATGTGGCAGCGGATGGAACCATGGAAGCGGAAGTGAATCATAGGGTGGGGGAGGGGGCAAAAATTCAGGAAGCCTTGAAGAATGTGTGGAAGTCGAGAACATTCTCTCGGAAAGCAAAAATGGTTATGTTTGAAGGAATAGTGGTTCCAACAATGTTGTATGGTTTCGAGGCGTGGGGTATGGATAGAGTTGTGCGCAGGAGGGTGGATGTGCTGGAAATGAGATGTTTGAGGACAATATGTGGTGTGAGGTGGTTCGATCGAGTAAGTAATGTAAGGGTAAGAGAGATGTGTGGAAATAAAAAGAGTGTGGTTGAAAGAGCAGAAGAGGGTGTTCTAAAATGGTTTGGTCACATGGAGAGAATGAGTGAGGAAAGATTGACCAAGAGGATATATGTGTCAGAGGTGGAGGGAACGAGGAGAAGTGGGAGACCAAATCGGAGGTGGAAAGATGGAGTGGAAAAGATTTTGAGTGATCGGGGACTGAACATGGAGGAGGGTGAAAGGCGTGCAAGGAATGGAGTGAATTGGAATGATGTGGTATACCGGGGTCGACGTGCTGTCAATGGATTGAACTAGGGCATGTGAAGCGTCTGGGGTAAACCATGGAAAGTTGTGTGGGGACTGGATGTGGAAAGGGAGTTTTGTTTTCGGTGCATTATTACATGGCAGCTAGAGACAGAGTGTGAACGAATGGGGCCTTTGGTGTCTTTTCCTAGCGCTACCTCGCACACATGAGGGGGGAGGGGGTTGTTATTCCATGCGTGGCGTGGTGGCGACGCGAACAAATAAAGGCAGACAGTATGAATTATGTATATGTGTATATATGTATATGTCTGTGCGTGTATATATGTATATGTCTGTGCGTGTATATATATATATATATATGTGTACATTGAGACGTATAGGTATGTATATTTTCGTGTGTTGATGTGTATGTATATACATGTGTATGTGGGAGGGTTGGGCCATTCTTTCGTCTGTTTCCTTGCGCTAGCTCGTTAACGCGGAAGACAGCGACAAAGCAAAATAGATAAATAAATGAATAAATATGCATTATCCCTGGGGATAGGGAGAAAGAATACTTCTCACGTATTCCCTGCGTGTCGTAAACGGCGAGTAAAAGGGAAAGGAGCGGGGGGCTGGAAATCGTCCCCTCTCGTTTTTAATTTTCCAAAAGAAGGCACAGAAAAGGGGTCCAAGTGAGGATATTCCCTCAAAGGCTCAGTCCTCTGTTTTTAACGCTACCTCCCTAACGCGGGTAATGGCGAATAGTATGAAAAAAAGGAAAGAAATATATATATATATATATATATATATATATATATATATATATATATATATATATATATATATATATATATATATATATATATATATATATATATATATATATATATATATATATATATTCATATTTATTTACTATTTATTTTGCTTTGTCGCTGTCTCCCGCATTACCGAGGTAGCGCAAGGAAACAGACGGAAGAATGGCCCAATTCTCCCACACACATATGAATATAGATCCCATTCTTCTGCTCTCTCAACCACAACCTTTTTATTTCCACACATCTCTCTAACGCTTACATTACTTACTTGATCAAGCCACCTCACACCAAATATTGTCCTCAAACATCTCATTTCCAACACATCCACCCTCCTGCGCACAACTCTGTTCATTGCCCACGCCTCGCAACCATAAAATATTGTTGGAACCACTATTCCTTCAAACATAACCATTTTTGCATTACGTTATAATTTTCTCGACTTCCAATCATTCTTCAAGGCTGCCAGGATTTTCGCCCTCTCCCCCAGCCTATGATTCACTTCCGCTTCCATGGTTTCATCCGCAGCCAGATCCACTCCCAGATATCTAAAACACTTTACTTCCTCATGTTTTTCTCCATTCAAACTTAACTCCCAGTTGATTTGACCTTTAACCCTACTCTACCTAATAACTTGCACTTATTCACAACTTTCTTCTTTCACACACTTTACCGAACTCAGTCACCAGGTTTTGCAGTTTCTCACATGAATCAGCGAACAACAACCAACTCACTTCCCCAGCTCTCTCATCCACAACAGACTTGCCCATCTTTCCAAAACTCTTCAATTCACCTCCCTAACAACACCATCCATAAAAAAGTTAAACAACCATGGAGACATCACGCACCCCTGCCGCAAACCTACATTCACTAAGAACCAATCTCTTTCCTCCCTTCCTACACATACACATGCCTTACATCCTAGATAAAAACTTTTCACTGCCTCCAACAACTATCCTCCCACACCATATATTCTTAATACCTTCCACAGAGCATCTCTATCAGCTCTATCATGTGCCTTCTTCAGATCCATAAGTTCTACATACAGATCCATTTGCTTTTCTGAGTATATCTCACATACATTCTTCAAAGCAAACACCTGATCCACACATCCTCTACCACTTCTGAGACCACACTGCTCTTCCCCAATCTGTTCCTCTGTACATTCTTTCACCCTCTCAATCAATACTCTCCCGCATAATTTATCAAGAATACTCAAAAAACTTATACCTCTGTAATTTGAGCACTCACTCTTATCCCCTATGCCTTTGTACAATAGCACTATGCAAATATTCTGCCAATCCTCAGGCACCTCACCAGGAATCATTCATACATCAGATAACCTTACCAAACAGTCAACAATACACTCTCCCCATTTTTTTGATAGATTCCACTGCAATACCACCCAAACCTGCTACCTTGCCGGCTTTCATCTTCCTCAAAGCTTTTACTACCTCTTCTCTGTTTACCAAATCATTTTCCCTAACCCTCTCACTTTGCACACCACCTCGACCAAAACACACCTATATCTGCCACTCTATCATCAAACACATTCAACAAACTTTCAAAATAATCACTCCATCATCCTTCCCATATCACCACTATTTGTTATCACCTCCCCATTAGCCTCCTTCACTGAAGTTTCGATTTGCTTCCTTGTCTTACGCACTTTATTTACCTCCTTCCAGAACATCTTTTTATTCTCCCAAAAATTTAATGATACTCTCTCACCCCAACTCTCATTTGCCCTCTTTTTCACCTCTTACACCTTTCTCTTGACCTCCTGCCTCTTTCTTTTATACATCTCCCACTCATTTGAATTTTTTCCTTGCAAAAATCGTCCGAATGCCTCTCTCTTTTCTTTCACTAATATTCTTACTTCTTCATTCCACCACTCACTACCCTTTCTAATTAACCCACGTCCCACGCTTCTCATGCCACAAGCATCTTTTGCGCAAGCCTTCACTGCTTCCCTAAATGCATCCCACTCCTCCCCCACTCCCCTTACTTCCATTTTTCTCACCTTTTTCCATTCTGCACTCAGTCTCTCCTGGTACTTCCTCACACAAGTCTCCTTCCTAAGTTCACTTACTCTCACCACTCTCTTCACCCCAACATTCACTCTTTTTTCTGAAAACCCCTACAAATCTTCACGTTTGCCTCCACAAGATAATGATCAGACATCCCTCCAGTTGCACCTCTCAGCACATATATATTATTCTTTGTTATACTTTCTCGCTGTCTCCCACGTAAGCGAGGAAACAGACGAAACAATGGCCCAACGTATCCACATACACATGTATATACATGCACGTCCACACAGGCACATATACGTACCTATACATCTCAACGTATACATATATACACACAGAGACGTATACATTTATAAATATGTACATAATTCATACTGTCTGCCCTTATTCATTTTCGTCGCCACCCGGCACACATGAAATGACAACCCCCTCCCCACGCATGTGCACGATGTAGCGCTAGGAAAAGGCAACAAAGGCCACATTCGTTCACACTCAGTGTCTAGCTGTCATGTATAATTCACCGATACCACATCTCCCTTTCTACATCCAGGCCCCACACAACTTTCCATGGTTTACCCCAGACGCTTCACTTGCCCTGGTTCAATCCATTGACAGTACGTCGACCCCAGTATATAACATGGTTCCAATTCACACTATTCCTTGCAAGCCTTTCACCCTCCTGCATGTTCAGGCCCCGATCACTCAAAATCTTTTTCACTCCATCTTTCCACCTCCAATTTGGTCTACCACTTCTCCTCGTTTACTCCACCTCTAATACATATGCCCTCTTTGTCAAATTTCCTCACTCATTCTCTGCATATGGCCAAAGCATTTCAAAACACCCTCTTCTGCTTTCTGAACCACACTCTTTTTATTACCACACATCTCTCCTATCCGTTCATAACTTACTCGATCAAACCACCTCAAACCACATATTGTCCTCAAACATCTCATTTCCAACTCATCCACCCTCCTTCGAACAAGCCTATCCATAGACCACGCCTCTCAAACATATAACATTGTTGGAACCACTATTCCTTCGCACATAACTATTTTTGCTTTCCAAGATAATGTTCTCGCCTTGCTTCATCCCTACCAGGACCTTGGCCCCTCCCCCACTCTGTGACTCACTTCCGCTTCGATGGTTCCATCCGCTGCCGAATCTACTCCTAGGTATCTATAACACTTCACTTCCTCCAGTTTTTCTTCATTTAAGCTTACCGTCCAATTGACTTCCCCAAACCCTACTGTACCTAATTGCCTTGCTCTTATTGATATACTCTCAGCTTCCTTCTTTCACAGACTCTACCAAACTCTGTCACCAGCTTCTGCAGTTTCTCACACTAAATCACCACCAGCGCTGTATAATCAGCGAAAAACAACTGATTCACTTTCCAAGCTCTCTCACCAACAACAGACTCATAAAATCTTCCAGTCACCTCCCTAAGAACCCCATCCATAAAAAAATCAAACAACCATGGAGACATCACGCACCCCTACCGGAAACCGACACTCACTGAGAACCAATCACGTTCCTCTCTTCCCACTCACACATATGCTTTACATCCCAGATAAATACTTTCCACTGCCTCTAAGAACTTGCCCTCCACACCATATGTTCTTAATACCTTCCACAGAGCATCTCCATCAACCCTACCATATGACTTCTCCAGATCCATAAATACTACATACAAATCCCTTTGTATTTCTCACATAGATTCTTCAAAACAAATACCTGATCCACACCTCCTCTACCACTTTTGAAGAAACACTGCTCTTCCTCATTCTGATTCTCTGTATATGCCTTCACTCTCTAAATCAATATCCTCTCATATAATTTCCCAGGAGTACTCAACAAACTTATACCTCTGTAATTTGAGCACTCGCCTTTATCCCCTTTACCTCTTTACAATGGTACTATGCATGCATTCCTCCAATTCTCAGGCACCTCACCATGAGTCGCACATACATTAGATATCCATACCAACCAGTCAACAACATAGTCACCCCATTTTTTAATAAATTCCACTACAATTCCATCCGAACACGATGCCTTGCCGGCTTTCATCTTTCACAAACCTTTTACTACCTTTTCTCTGCTTACGAGATTTTCTCCCTAACCCTCTCACTTCGCACACGGCCTCGTTCAAAACACACAATATCTGCCACTCTTTCATCGTACACATTGAAAAAAACTTCTAAATACTCATTCTATCTCTTTCTCATATCACCGCTAATTGTTATCAACCCATTAGCCCCATTGTCCTAGGACCACCAGCCAAAAACAAATTAAACAACTTTGGACCCATCACGCAACCCTGCCGCAAACCGACATTCACTGGGAACCAATCACTTTCCTCTATTCTAGTCGTAAAAATGCCTTACATCCTGGATAAAAACTTTTCACTGCTTCTAACAACTTGCCTCACACACCATATATTTTTAATACCTTCCACAGATAATCTGTGTCAACTCTATGGATCTCTAGATACATAAACACTATATTCAAATCCATTTGCTTTTCTAAATATTTCTCACGTACAATTTAAAAGAAAAACACCTGATCCACACATCCTCCACCACTTCTGAAACCATACTGCCATTCCCCAGTCTGATGCTCTCTCCATGCCTTCACCCTCTGAATCAATACCCTTCCATACAAATTCCCGGGAATACTCAACAGAATTATACCTCTGTAATTTGAGCACTCACCTTTACCCCCTTTGCCATTGTGCAATGGCACTATGCATGCATTCCGCCAATCCTCAGGCACTTCACAATCAGTCATACATCCATTAAATATCCCTAAAAACCTGTCAACAATACAGTCACCCCTTTTTAAATAAATTCCACTGCAATACCATTTCAACCTGCTGCACTGCCAGCTTTCATCTTCCTAAAATCATTTTCTATCTCTTCTCTGTTTATCAAATCATTCTCCCTAACCCTGCCACTTCGCACACCACCTTCACCAAAACACACTATATCTGCCAATGTATCATCTAACACATTCAACAAACCTTCAAAATACTCACTCCATCTCCTCACTTCACAGTTAATTGGTATCAATTCCCCATTAGCCCCCTTCACCACTGTTCCCATTTCTTCTCTTGTTTTACGTATTTTATTTACCTCCTTCCAAAACATCTTTTTATTCTCCCTAAAATTTGATGATGGTCACTTATCCCAACTCTCATTTGCGTTCTTTTTCAACTCTTCCACCTTTCTCTTGTCCTCCTGCCTCTTTCTTATGTACATTTCCTAGTCAAATGCACTATTTTCTTACAAAAATCATCCAAATCCCTCTCTCTTCTTTTTCACTAATAATCTTTCTTCTTCACCCAATCACTCACTACCATTTCTAATCTGCCTACCTCGTACGTTTTTCATGCCACAACCATTTTTTGCACAAGCCATCACTGCTTCCCTAAATACATCCCTTCTTTCGCCATTCCCTTAAGTCGTTTACTCTCACTTTTTCCCATTCTGAACTAATTCTATCCTGGTACTTCCTCAAAAAAGTTTTCTTCCCAAGCTCATTTGCTCTCACCACTCTCGTCACCCCAACATATATAAATATATATATATATATATATATATATATATATATATATATATATATATATATATATATATATATATATATATATATATATATATATATATATATATATATATATATATATATATATATATATATATATATATATATATATATATATATATATATATATATATATATATATATATATATATATATATATATATATATATATATATATATATATATATATATATATATATATATATAGCGGGTGGCTGGAAATCCTCCCCTCTCGTTTTTTTTTTTAATTTTCCAAAAGAAGGAACAGAGAAGGGGCCAGGTGAGGATATTCCCTCTAAAGCCCAGTCCTCTGTTCTTAACGCTACCTCAATAATGCGGGAAATGGCGAATAGAATGAAAGAAAGATATATATATATATATATATATATATATATATATATATATATATATATATATATATATATATATATATATATATATATATATATATATATATGTATATATATATATATATATATAT
>NC_092243.1:21604005-21624583 GCF_036320965.1 Panulirus ornatus | reverse complement strand
TGAGGGGCGAAAATCCTGGGAGCCTTGAAGAATGTTTGGAAGTCGATAATAAGGTTGTAGGGAAGTCTACCTTTCAGCCTATTTCGTCTATTTCCAGATTCCTAATTTCTTTTTTTACTTTTCGGAGGCATTTCTTTAGTGCAGCCTGTCCTAAGATGCTTTCACCTCTGCAGTCTCCAAAATATTTAGAACTTCCTCAATTCTCACCTGAAGCATTTAGAATCTTGTTCCCTTCTTTGTTCATGATGACCAATGCATCCCTCTAGGTGCATGATCCATCAGTGATCTCGCCCGTTTCACTCACCTCTGGTCCCCTTCTTCCACGGATCATGATCAGTCTCTCGTTACAGCCCTCGACATCTCCATAGCATTCGACAAGTTGTCGCATAGATCTTTGCTTTTAGAATTTCTTTCATTCAGCTGTTCTGCTTGAACTGTTCCTTGATATATTGTATCCTTTCAAATGGTTCAGTCGCAATAGTCAATGATGAAGTGACATTCTAACTAAGGGTTCTGTCCTCTTCCCTAACCTCGTTCATCTCTTCATAAATGGCCTTCTCTCTTTAGCCTCTAACACCATTGATAATAAAACCTAATCATTCTATTCTTCATATTCAACTCATTTTCCCACCATTTCTGACTTCAATACTTGTTCTCATTATCGCACTGAAAATAATTCCTCTCTTAATCAGGACCTGTACAGTATTTCGTAACGGAGAGACAATGAAAACCGGTAACATCCGACGGTGCAAAACATATTCCTAACACATGGCTCTATAAATCTTTCTACTTTTCCCACTACTAGAATTTAAGACTATAATTCAAGCCCCTCGTGACATATAAATGTTGGGCGTAGCCATAGTCTCTATCCTGGATGCCCAACATAGCAAACCTAAGATGCTGCATAGATGCTATGATCATTCATCTTGCTAAGGATTCCACGTTTATAGTGTCGTCACTCGCCCCAGTATAGGGCACTGTCTCCTCCTCTCTTAGATATAGTAGAATCAAAAGCCGTTTACCTTATCTATCGTCTCCCCTACCACCTCTCTTCCACCAACCCTCTCCGTCGTCTGTGATGTCGCTACCATTTCTCGACTCTAAGGGTGATATTTGTAATGAGATGTCGGCATGTGTCTCCCAGCAGCTAAAGCCGAGATCCGCGTCACGCTATTGGCTGATGCTTCCATAGTTCCTGTGCAAAGGTTGATCGCTGAGGATACCCTTTCTTCTATTCCTCGAAGAATGAATCTTTTTTTTTTGGAGTTCTGCTCGTTTGTTTCGACTTTCCCTCCTCCTGTAATCTTTCCCACACAAGGAGGTCGGATCTCCCAACATGTAAAAGGCTATCAGTTCATTTTTCCTACATTTCTCTTAAGATATTTTTCTTTTTATCCACGATGAACATGTGTCATGTTTATTTTCTTCGGTGATAAGTCGGTCTCAATGAAGGAAAATGGATAGGTCTTAATGAAGGGAAAAAAATGAATACTTATACTTGCAAAACTAAGGAGAGTTTGTAATTCTGGGAAGGGTGTGGGTGCTGCTGAGTCAATATTGCGGGAGAGTCCTCCAATCAAGGCACCATTCACACCACACAACGGCTATTATTGAGGCCGTGTATTGGCACGTCAGATTGGAGAGGTGGCCCCCTTGTCCCCGAGTATCAGATGTCCGTATGTCACTCTCCCTGTCTGAATCTTTCATGATAGAGTCCTCTCTCTCTCTCTCTCTCTCTCTCTCTCTCTCTCTCTCTCTCTCTCTCTCTCTCTCTCTCTCTCTCTCTCTCTCTCTCTCTCTCTCTCTCTCTCTCTCTCTCTCTCTCTCTCTCGACTATGCAAGTGCATGGCAGTTCTGGGTCCCCAACTAAGTCAGGATGTTCTTAAATTAGAAGCGGTGTAACGAAGAGAAACTTAGCTTATTCCTTCCCTATGCAACAAACCATATGAGTACAGGCCATAAGACTTCAGTTTTATCTCTTTAAGGGGAGGGCAGAGGTGAGTGTTCGAATTACAGAGACATAAGTTGCATGGGAGAATGGTAGCTGAGAGGGTGAAAGGAAGCACACGGCCTTACGTTTGGGACGAAAAAAGTAGTATCAGTTGTGATAGAGGATGTATGGCTCAGGTGTTTGCCTTAAGGATTTTATGTGAGAGATACAGAAATAGTGGAACTGTATGTGGCATTTGTCGATCTGGAGAAAACATATAATAGGATTGGTATTGCTGCTTTGTGGAAGGTGTTACAAAGGACTCGTTTGCGAGGAAAGCTATCACAAGCAGAGAGAAAATGCTGTCAAGAGAGTATGGTGTGTGAACGAGTAGATAGAGAGGGGAGTGAGTGGCTCCAGATGAAGCTGGATCTGCGGCAGGAAGTGGGTTCTTTAAGTTGGTTTTCGGGTCGGGTGGTGAGGGTGGTAAATGCATGGGTCTTTGAAGTGAGAGACAGGTATGTACTCTGAGGGGGTGAGGGAGGCTGTCAGGTGAGTCAGATGTTGTTTGCTGATGAGACGATGCTGACGGTAGATTTGAGTGAAAAACTACAGAAGTTGGTGTATGAGTTTGAATGTGTGAAATGAAAACGGAGAGAGAGAGAGAGAGAGAGAGAGAGAGAGAGAGAGAGAGAGAGAGAGAGAGAGAGAGAGAGAGAGAGAGAGAGAGAGAGAGAGAGAGAGAGAGAGAGAGAGAGAGAGAGAGAGAGAGAGAGAGAGAGAGAGAGAGAGAGAGAGAACGGGGAGAGAGAGAGAGAGAACGGGGAGAGAGAGAGAGAGAGAGAGAGAGAGAGAGAGAGAGAGAGAGAGAGAGAGAGAGAGAGAGAGAGAGAGAGAGAGAGAGAGAGAGAGAGAGCAGTGGCCAGCCGCCAGTCGGGTTTAGACTCCATTACCTGAACTGGCCCGATTTTTCTCCCCCACCCGCTCTACCAGGGAATTAAAACGCTCACAAGTTCAATACAGAGGGAAGGGAAAGGAGTTTAAAGTCAACCTCCCTTTCAGGGTACACTTTTGGAGGTAGTGTTGCTATCGGGTGAATAAATACACAGAATGCAAGGGAGATTTGGTTTATTCATATATATATATATATATATATATATATATATATATATATATATATATATATATATATATATATATATATATATATATATATATATATATATATATATATATGTATATATATTTCATTTATTTATTTATTTTGCTTTGTCGCTGTCTCCCGCGTTTGCGAGGTAGCGCAAGGAAACAGACGAAAGAAATGGCCCAACCCACCCCCATACACATGTATATACATACACGTCCACACACGCAAATATACATACCTATACATCTCAATGTACACATATATATACACACAGACACATATATATATACCCATGCACACAATTCACACTGTCTGCCTTTATTCATTCCCATCGCCACCCCGCCACACATGGAATACCATCCCTCTCCCCCCTCATGTGTGCGAGGTAGCGCTAGGAAAAGACAACAAAGGCCCCATTCGTTCACACTCAGTCTCTAGCTGTCATGCAATAATGCCCGAAACCACAGCTCCCTTTCCACATCCAGGCCACACACAACTTTCCATGGTTTACGCCAGACGCTTCACATGCCCTGATTGAATCCACCGACAGCACGTCAACCCCGGTATACCACATCGATCCAATTCACTCTATTCCTTGCCCGCCTTTCACCCTCCTGCATGTTCAGGCCCCGATATATATATATATATATATATATATATATATATATATATATATATATATATATATATATATATATATATATATATATATATATATATATATATATATATGTATTCATTTCAAGCTAGAAGTTTTAGTTTTCTAAATTATTTCTTACTTTTTTCATATGTATATATATATGCATATGTGTGTGTGTTGTATATGTGCGTGTGTGTGTGTGTATTTATATACATATGTATATATATATGTATTATCTCTGGGGATAGGGGTGAGAGAATACTTCCCACGCATCCCTCGCGTGTCGTAGAAGGCGACTAGAGGGGACAGGAGTGGGGGGCCAGAAATCCTCCCCTCCTTGTATTATTTAACTTTCTAAAATGGGAAACAGAAGAAGGAGTCACGCGGGGAGTGCTCATCCTCCTCGAAGGCTCAGACTGGGGTGTCTAAATGTGTGTGGATGTAACCAAGATGTGAAAAAAGGAGAGATAGGTAGTATGTTTGAGGAAAGGAACCTGGATGTTTTGGCTCTGATTGAAACAAAGCTCAAGGGTAAAGGGGAAGAGTGGTTTGGGAAAGTCTTGGGAGTAAAGTTGGGGGTTAGTGAGAGGACAAGAGCAAGGGAAGGAATAGCAGTACTCCTGAAACAGGAGTTGTGGGAGTATGTGATAGAATGTAAGAAAGTAAATCCTCGATTAATGTGGGTAAAACTGAAAATTGATGGAGAAAGATTGGTGATTATTGGTGCATATGCACCTGGGCATGAGAAGAAAGATCATGAGAGGCAAGTGTTTTGGGAGCAGCTGAATGAGTGTGTTGGTGGTTTTGATGCACGAGACCGGGTTATAGTGATGGGTGATTTAAATGCAAAGGTGAGTAATGTGGCAGTTGAGGGAATAATAGGTATACATGGGGTGTTCAGCGTTTTAAATGGAAATGTTGAAGAGCTTGTAGATTTATGTGCTGAAAAAGGACTGGTGATTGGGAATACCTGGTTTAAAAAGCGAGATATACATAAGTATACGTATGTAAGTAGGATAGATGGCCAGAGAGCGTTATTGGATTACGTGTTAATTGACAGGGGCGCGAAAGAAAGACTTTTGGATGTTAATGTGCTGAGAGGTGCAACTAGAGGGATGTCTGATCATTATCTTGTGGAGGCTAAGGTGAAGATTTGTATGGATTTTCAGAAAAGAAGATTGAATGTTGGGGTGAAGAGGGTGGTGACAGTAAGTGAGCTTCGGAAGGAGACTTGTGTGATGAAGTACCAGGAGAGACTGAGTACAGAATGGAAAAGGGTGAGAACAATGGAAGTAAGGGGAGTGGGGGAGGAATGGGAAGTATTTAGGGAATCAGTGATGGATTGCGCAAAAGATGCTTGTGGCATTAGAAGAGTGGGAGGTGGGTTGATTAGAAAGGGTAGTGAGTGGTGGGATGAAGAAGTAAGAGTATTAGTGAAAGAGAAGAGAGAGGCATTTGGACGATTTTTGAAGGGAAAAAATGCAATTGAGTGGGAAATGTATAAAAGAAAGAGACAGGAGGTCAAGAGAAAGGTGCAAGAGGTGAAAAAGAGGGCAAATGAGAGTTGGGGTGAGAGAGTATCATTAAATTTTAGGGAGAATAAAAAGATGTTCTGGAAGGAGGTAAATAAAGTGCGTAAGGCAAGGGAGGAAATGGGAACTTCAGTGAAGTGCGCAAATGGGGAGGTGATAACAAGTAGTGGTGATGTAAGAAGAAGATGGAGTGAGTATTTTGAAGGTTTGTTGAGTGTGTTTGATG
This sequence comes from Panulirus ornatus, assembly GCF_036320965.1. Taxonomy (NCBI): domain Eukaryota; kingdom Metazoa; phylum Arthropoda; class Malacostraca; order Decapoda; family Palinuridae; genus Panulirus; species Panulirus ornatus. Next base: position 21,619,108 of record NC_092243.1, on the reverse strand, counting down.
ATAGAGTGGCAGATATAGGGTGTTTTGGTCGAGGTGGTGTGCAAAGTGAGAGGGTTAGGGAAAATGATTTGGTAAACAGAGAAGAGGTAGTGAAAGCTTTGCGGAAGATGAAAGCCGGCAAGGCAGCAGGTTTGGATGGTATTGCAGTGGAATTTATTAAAAAAGGGGGTGACTGTATTGTTGACTGGTTGGTAAGGTTATTTAATGTATGTATGACTCATGGTGAGGTGCCTGAGGATTGGCGGAATGCGTGCATAGTGCCATTGTACAAAGGCAAAGGGGATAAGAGTGAGTGCTCAAATTAGAGAGGTATAAGTTTGTTGAGTATTCCTGGTAAATTATATGGGAGGGTATTGATTGAGAGGGTGAAGGCATGTACAGAGCATCAGATTGGGGAAGAGCAGTGTGGTTTCAGAAGTGGTAGAGGATGTGTGGATCAGGTGTTTGCTTTGAAGAATGTATGTGAGAAATACTTAGAAAAGCAAATGGATTTGTATGTAGCATTTATGGATCTGGAGAAGGCATATGATAGAGTTGATAGAGATGCTCTGTGGAAGGTATTAAGAATATATGGTGTGGGAGGCAAGTTGTTAGAAGCAGTGAAAAGTTTTTACCGAGGATGTAAGGCATGTGTACGTGTAGGAAGAGAGGAAAGTGATTGGTTCTCAGTGAATGTAGGTTTGCGGCAGGGGTGTGTGATTTTCCATGGTTGTTTAATTTGTTTATGGATGGGGTTGTTAGGGAGGTGAATGCAAGAGTTTTGGAAAGAGGGGCAAGGATGAAGTCTGTTGGGGATGAGAGAGCTTGGGAAGTGAGTCAGTTGTTGTTCGCTGATGATACAGCGCTGGTGGCTGATTCATGTGAGAAACTGCAGAAGCTGGTGACTGAGTTTGGTAAAGTGTGTGAAAGAAGAAAGTTAAGAGTAAATGTGAATAAGAGCAAGGTTATTAGGTACAGTAGGGTTGAGGGTCAAGTCAATTGGGAGGTGAGTTTGAATGGAGAAAAACTGGAGGAAGTGAAGTGTTTTAGATATCTGGGAGTGGATCTGGCAGCGGATGGAAACATGGAAGCGGAAGTGGATCATAGGGTGGGGGAGGGGGCTAAAATTCTTGGAGCCTTGAAGAATGTGTGGAAGTCGAGAACATTATCTCGGAAAGCAAAAATGAGTATGTTTGAGGGAATAGTGGTTCCAACAATGTTGTATGGTTGCGAGGCGTGGGCTATGGATAGAGTTGTGCGCAGGAGGATGGATGTGCTGGAAATGAGATGTTTGAGGACAATGTGTGGTGTGAGGTGGTTTGATCGAGTAAGTAACGTAAGGGTAAGAGAGATGTGTGGAAATAAAAAGAGCGTGGTTGAGAGAGCAGAAGAAGGTGTTTTGAAATGGTTTGGTCATATGGAGAGAATGAGTGAGGAAAGATTGACCAAGAGGATATATGTGTCGGAGGTGGAGGGAACGAGGAGAAGAGGGAGACCAAATTGGAGGTGGAAAGATGGAGTGAAAAAGATTTTGTGTGATCGGTACCTGAACATGCAGGAGAGTGAAAGGAGGGCAAGGAATAGAGTGAATTGGAGCGATGTGGTATACCGGGGTTGACGTGCTGTCAGTGGATTGAATCAAGGCATGTGAAGCGTCTGGGGTAAACCATGGAAAGCTGTGTAGGTGTGTATATTTGCGTGTGTGGACGTATGTATATACATGTGTATGGGGGTGGGTTGGGCCATTTCTTTCGTCTGTTTCCTTGCGCTACCTCGCAAACGCGGGAGACAGCGACAAAGCAAAAAAAAAAAAAAAAAAAAGAGATTTTTTTTTTTTTTTTTTTTTTTTTTTTTTTTTTTTGAAAGGCGTGCAACGAATAGAGTGAATTGGAACGATGTGGTATACCGGGGTCGACGTGTTGTCAATGGATTGAACCAGGGCATGTGAAGCGTCTGGGGTAAACCATGGAAAGTTGTGTGGGGCCTGGATGTGGAAAGGGATCTGTGGTTTCGGTGCATTATTTACATGACAGCTAGAGACTGGGTGTGAACGAATAGGGCCTTTGGCGTCTTTTCCTAGTGCCACCTCGCACACATGACGGGGGAGGGGGTTGTTATTCCATGTGTAGCGAGGTGGCGATGGGAACAAATAAAGGTAGACAGTATGAACTATGTACATATGTATATATGTATATGTCTGTGTGTGTATATGTATGTGTGCATTGAGATGTATAGGTATGTATATTTGCGTGTGTGGACGTGTATGTATATGCATGTGTTTGTGGGCGGGTTGGGCCATTCTTTCGTTTGTTTCCTTGCGCTACCTCGCTAAGGCGGGAGACAGCGACAAAGCAAAATAGATAAATAAATAAATGAATATATATATATATATATATATATATATATATATATATATATATTTTTTTTTTTTTTTTTTTTTTTTTTTTTTTATACTTTGTCGCTGTCTCCCGCGTTTGCGAGGTAGCGCAAGGAAACAGACGAAAGAAATGGCCCCCCCCCCCCATACACATGTACATACACACGTCCACACACGCAAATATACATACCTACACAGCTTTCCATGGTTTACCCCAGACGCTTCACATGCCTTGCTTCAATCCACTGACAGCACGTCAACCCCTGTATACCACATGACTCCAATTCACTCTATTTCTTGCCCTCCTTTCACCCTCCTGCATGTTCAGGCCCCGATCACACAAAATCTTTTTCACTCCATCTTTCCACCTCCAATTTGGTCTCCCTCTTCTCCTCGTTCCCTCCACCTCCGACACATATATCCTCTTGGTCAATCTCTCCTCACTCATTCTCTCCATGTGCCCAAACCATATATATATATATATATATATATATATATATATATATTTTTTTTTTTTTTTTTTTTTTTTTTTTTTTTTTTATACTTTGTCGCTGTCTCCCGCGTTTGCGAGGTAGCGCAAGGAAACAGACGAAAGAAATGGCCCAACCCCCCCCCCCATACACATGTACATACACACGTCTACACACGCAAATATACATACCTACACAGCTTTCCATGGTTTACCCCAGACGCTTCACATGCCTTGCTTCAATCCACTGACAGCACGTCAACCCCTGTATACCACATGACTCCAATTCACTCTATTTCTTGCCCTCCTTTCACCCTCCTGCATGTTCAGGCCCCGATCACACAAAATCTTTTTCACTCCATCTTTCCACCTCCAATTTGGTCTCCCTCTTCTCCTCGTTCCCTCCACCTCCGACACATATATCCTCTTGGTCAATCTCTCCTCACTCATTCTCTCCATGTGCCCAAACCATTTCAAAACACCCTGTTCTGCTCTCTCAACCACGCTCTTTTTATTTCCACACATCTCTCTTACCCTTACGTTACTTACTCGCTCAAACCACCTCACACCACACATTGTCCTCAAACATCTCATTTCCAGCACATCCATCCTCCTGCGCACATCTCTATCCATAGCCCACGCCTCGCAACCATACAACATTGTTGGAACCACTATTCCCTCAAACATACCCATTTTTGCTTTCCGAGATAATGTTCTCGACTTCCACACATTTTTCAAGGCTCCCAAAATTTTCGCCCCCTCCCCCACCCTATGATCCACTTCCGCTTCCATGGTTCCATCCGCTGACAGATCCACTCCCAGATATCTAAAACACTTCACTTCCTCCAGTTTTTCTCCATTCAAACTCACCTCCCAATTGACTTGACCCTCACCCCTACTGTACCTAATAACCTTGCTCTTATTCACATTTACTCTCAACTTTCTTCTTCCACACACTTTACCAAACTCAGTCACCAGCTTCTGCAGTTTCTCACATGAATCAGCCACCAGCGCTGTATCATCAGCGAACAACAATTGACTCACTTCCCAAGCTCTCTCATCCCCAACAGACTTCATACTTGCCCCTCTTTCCAGGACTCTTGCATTTACCTCCTTTACAACCCCATCCATAAACAAATTAAACAACCATGGAGACATCACACACCCCTGCCGCAAACCTACATTCACTGAGAACCAATCACTTTCCTCTCTTCCTACACGTACACATGCCTTACATCCTCGATAAAAACTTTTCACTGCTTCTAACAACTTGCCTCCCACACCATATATTCTTAATACCTTCCACAGAGCATCTCTATCAACTCTATCATATGCCTTCTCCAGATCCATAAATGCTACATACAAATCCCTTTGCTTTTCTAAGTATTTCTCACATACATTCTTCAAAGCAAACACCTGATCCACACATCCTCTACCACTTCTGAAACCGCACTGCTCTTCCCCAATCTGATGCTCTGTACATGCCTTCACCCTCTCAATCAATACCCTCCCATATATATATATATATATATTTATATATATATATATATATATATTTTATTTTTATTTATTTTGCTTTGTTGCTGTCTCCCGCGGTAGCGAGGTAGCGCAAGGAAACAGACGAAGGAATTGGCCCAACCCACCCACATACACATGTATATACATACACGTCCACACACGCAAATATACATTCTTATACATCTCATTGTACATATATATATCCACGCACAGACATATACATATATACACATGTACATAATTCATTCTGTCTGCCTTTATTTATTCCCATCGCCACCTCGACAAACATGGAATAACAGCCCCCTCACCCCTCATGTGTGCGGGGTAGCGCTAGGAAAAGACAACAAAGGCCCCATTCGTTCACACTCAGTCTCTAGCTGTCATGTAATAATACACTGATACCACAGCTCCCTTTCCACATCCAGGCCACACACAACTTTCCATGGTTTACCCCAGACGCTTCATATGCCCTGGTTCAATCCATTGACAGCACGTCGACACCGATATACCACATCGTTCCAATTCACTCTGTTTCTTGCATGCCTTTCACCCTCCTGCACGTTCAGGCCCCGATCACTCAAAATCATTTTCACTCCAACTTTCCACCTCCAATTTGGTCTCCCACTTCTCCTCGTTTCCTCTACCCCTGACACATATATCCTCTTGGTCAATCTTTCCTCACTCATTCTGTCCAGGTGACGAAACCATTTCAAAACACCCTCTTCTGCTCTCTCAACCACGCTCTTTTTATTTCTACACATCTCTCTCACCCTTACATTACTTACTCGATCAAACCACCTCACACCACATATTGTCCTAAAACATCTCATTTTCAGCACATCCACCCTCCTGTGCACAACTCTATCCATAGCCCACGCCTCGCAACCATAAAACATTGTTGGAACCACTATTCCTTCAAACATACCCATTTTTGCTTTCCGAGGCAATGTTCTCCACTTCTAAACATTCTTCAAGGCTCCGAGAATTTTCGCCCCCTCCCCCACCCTATGATTCACTTCCGCTTCCATGTTTCCATCCGCTGCCAAATCCACTCCCAGATATCTAAAACACTTCACTTCCTCCAGTTTTTCTCCATTCAAACTTACCTCCCAATTGACTTGACCCTCAACCCTACTGTACCCAATAACCTTGCTCTTATTCACATTTACTCTCAACTTTCTTCTTTCACACACTTTACCTAACTCAGTCACCAGTTTCTGCAGTTTCTCACATGAATCAGCCACCAGCGCTATATCATCAGCGAACAACTGACTCACTTCCCAAGATCTCTCATCCACAACAGACTGCATACTTGTCACTCTTTCCAAAAGTGAGTGAGTGTATTATCGGCTTTGATGCTCGATACCGGATGATAGTGATGGGTAATTTGAATGTGGCAGTTGAGGGTATACTTGGTGTACATGGAGTGTTCAGTGCTGTAAAAGGAAATGGTGAACAGCTTGTAGATTTGTTTGATGAAAAAGGACTGGTGATTGGGAATACCTGGTTTAAAATGAGATATACCCAAGCATACGTATGTAAGTAGGAGAGATGGCGAGAGAGCGTTATTGGATTACGTGTTGATTGATAGGCGCGCGAAAGAGAGACTTTTGGATATTAATGTGCTGAGAAGGGCAACTGGAGGGATGTCTGATCATTATCTTGTGGAGGTGAAGGCGATGTAGAGGTTTTCAGAAAGAACAGAGAATGCTGGGGTGAAGAGAGTGGTAAGAGTAGGTGAGCTTGGAGAGGAGAATTGTGAGGAAGTACCAGGAGAGATCTAGCGCAGAATGGAAAAAGGTGAGAGCAAATGACGTGAGGGGAATGGGGAAGGAATACGATGTATTTCGAGAAGGAGTGATTGCTTGCACAAAAGATGCCTGTGACATGAGAAAGGTGGGAGGTGGGCAGATTAGAAAGGGTAGTGAATGGAGAGATGAAGATATAAGATTGTTAGTGAAAGAGAAGAGAGAGGCATTTGGACGATTTTTGCAGGGAAATAGTGCATATGACTGGGAGATGTATAAAGGAAAGAGGCAGGAGGTCAAGAGAAAGGTGCATGTAGTGAAAAAGAGGGCAAATGAGAGTTGGGGTGAGAGAGTATGGTTGAATTTTAGGAAGCATAAAACGATGTTTGGAAGGAGGTAAATAAAGTGCGTAAGATAAGAGAACAAATGGGAACATCGGTGAAGGGGGCAATTGGGAGGTAATAACAATTAGTGGTGATGGGAGATTGAGATGGATTGAGAATTTTGAAGGTTTGTTGTATGTGTTAGATGAGAGTGTAGCAGATATTGGGTGTTTTGGTCGATCTGGTGTGCAAACTGAGAAGGTCAGGGAGAATGGTTTGGTAAAAAGACAAGAGTTGCTGAAAGCTTTGCGAAAGATGAAAGCCGGCAAAGCGGTGGGTTTGGATGGTATTGCAGAGGTATAAGTTTGTTGAGTATTCCTGAGAAATTATATAGGAGGGTATTGATTGAGAGGGTGAAGGCATGTACAGAACATCAGATTGGGGAAGAGCAGTGTGGTTTCAGAAGTGGTAACGATGTGTGGATTAGGTGTTTGCTTTGAACAATGTATGCGAGAAATACTCAGAAAAACAAATGGATTCGTACGTAGCATTTATGGATCTGGAGAAGGCATATGACAGAGTTGATAAAGATGCTCTGTGAAAGTTATTAAGAGTATATGGTGTGGGGGGTAAGTTGCTAGAAACAGTGACAAGTTTTTATCAAGGATGTAAGGCATGTGTACGAATAGGAAGTGAGGAAAGTGGTTAGTTGTCAGTGAATTTCAGTTTGCGGCAGGGGTGCATGACGTCTCCAAGGTTGTTTAATTTGTTTATGGATAAGGTTGCTAGGGAGGTGAACGCAAGAGTTTTGGACAGAGGGGCAAGTATGCAGTCCGTTGTGGATGAGAGGGCTTGGGAAGTGAGTCAGTTGTTGTTCGCTGATGATACAGCTCTGGTGGCTGATTCGGGTGAGAAACTGCAGAAGCTGGTGACTGAAATTGGTAAAGTGTTTAAAGAAAGAAAGCTGAGAGTAAATAAGAATAAGAGCTAGGTTATCATGTAAGGTTGCGTCGACAGGAATGAATACAGGTCTTCTTCGTGGATGATAGTCAATGAAGATCAGGCGGCATTTGTAGATTTATTATAAAAGAATATATACGTACATCTGTAGTACTCTGGGCTATAGTCTTATGACACACTACGACACACCCTAGTGAACAGTGTGACGATGCTGGCCAGTGTGTCCCCTCGGGTCACACTGACAGGAGTTATATGGGAGTCCGTCAACACCCATTCAACAACGTGTTCAAATAACAGATCAGCTCTTACGTGTTCAAACATCCTGAGTAACAGTATCCCGTGGGAACAGTGGGCCCGTGGGAACATGCATCTAACTCTATGTAACTCACAGTAAAATGATAATAACAAATAGTTAATGAAAAATTAATGGTAGTGTGCGTGAGTCTTACATTTTGCTCGGCCACAACCTGGCTCAAGCTCCTGCGAGCCATGAAAAGTTATGGTTATTTATGAAATAATACTGAGTACAGAAATAAGCAAATTATAGTTATTAACAAGAGTTACTCCTATATCAACTAGTATTCTTGATAAGATAGATAACACACTCTACAATTGTTAGAGGATTAGAAAGATATATATATATATATATATATATATATATATATATATATATATATATATATATATATATATATATATATATATATATATATATATATTATATATATATATATATATATATATATATATATATATATATATATATATATATATATATATATATATATATATATATGTTATAAACAAAATCAGTATGCAAAAAAAAATTCAAGCAACTCATTCAATACATATTATTCTGGAGTTAGATTCCTCCTCAAATAAGGAAGTGCTGCTGCGACTACCTTCTGAACATCCAATGTGGCTGTAGGGAATTCTATATTAGACACCCTATGTCGTAGACGACAATATAAGAGGAATACTATGAATAATAATATGAGTGCAATAGACAACGAAATAATTGAAAATCCAGAAACATGAGAAGTGTACTTAAAAGGTACAAAAGCCAAAACATCTATTGCAGAATCTAAATCTTCTTGAACCATAGATGGAAGGTGTTGGATATTTACTTCATTAATGATGGATAAGTTGATGTTTTGGGGGATTCGTTCTATACTCGGGATAGCTCTATCAATCTGGCCCAAAAAATGATCATGAGTTCCGAACAATTTGAAACTTGAACTGATAACAGTACATTGCTGTCCTAACTGAATGTGTCCCAGAAACAAATAAGATTTGGGATGATTGGGTGGGCAATGAATGAGAACATTTTGTGGTTCTGGAAAAAACAGGACGTGATATTTGTCCATACTTTCAATCCAAGGTTCAGTAACAGTAATTTCCTTAAAGGAACAGGAATGAAGAACATTTTGTTGATGCCCTAAAAGTAGTTGGTACTCACATGAGTTTGTTTGTAAATCATGAAAAACCAAGGTATTGGGGGGCAAATCAAGTTGTCAAGCAATGGTTTATGGCACAATGCTAAATCATGCAAGGAGGGATGTGCAATCAACGAGGAATTAATATTATATAAGAGAAAGTTCATGTTATCAGCAAGGATGATAGTCTTTTGCAACTCTTTTGTATAATTAAAAGGGAATGGTATTACGTTCACAAGGCTGTAAATATTGGAGTCAGTGAATGGTATGTGAATAATGACCGCTTCGAGGATCACGTCAACCGTTAGTAAGGAGTAATAACTGGCCACGTGATGTAGAGGGAGAGCTGGGGTGTAACCGAATTTCGTCATCGCTTGTTTAATGATACGTGTGAGTTCCGAGAAGGGAAAAAAACGATGGTGTGACAACTTGGTTTACCAGATTATTAACATCTTCCAATAAGTCAGTGAAATAATGTGCATAATAAGTGATTTGGGTATATAAACTATCAACATATGTGGAAATAGTCACCATAGCATATATAGTATTAACAGACTTTGACAGTAGTGCTACTTGTTGTGTCAGGTTATTAACAGTTAACATCATGTCATTCAAATATCTAGAATGTTGTTTTAAGACCTTAGCTTCAGCTTTAATAAACCTGTTGTTAAGAAGTTGTTGAAATTGTAAAGATGCAATCTGATTCCTAACTGAATTAAGTTCTTCCTGAGTAGCAGTACCAAACAAGTATGATTGGAGGGACCCTACAAAATTAAGCAGACCTCTCTTGCTTCTCCTCTGCTTTTCTGTGTTCATCCTGGTATTAGTATTTACTGGAGATTCAATGTCTTGTATTATGTCATACAGAATCACACAGGTACTATTCAATTTCCAGGTCCACTGGTTTAACAAAGTTGGAGGAGGAGCAACACTAGAGTTTCTGATGGACGCACTGTTGTAAAACTTGAGTAAGGTAGACCGTAAGCGAGGTACGGCCTCCATTAGTTTCACTAGATTATCGTAAGTGTAGGGTAGACCCTCCAGGCCCAACTTAACCGAGACTGTGTCCCTCACGAGGCGGACCCCGCGGGGAGTCGTGAGAAGGGCGCCTGGTACTGCCATGGTGTCATATACAGGAAGACACCATAAGGACATGAGAAGGAAGAACCTGGAAAATGATAAACTTAGCAACTTCTTAAAGGCGAGGTCTTAATGAATACTGATGTGTCTGTGGTGGTGATGTTGGGGTATTCGGTTCTGGTGTGGGGACAGTCTGAACAGTGGTAGAAGTTGTTTGGGTGACACTGTTTGGGGTTTGAGGAGTACTTTCTGTTGTGGTACCGGAATGATCATGTTCAGAATACTGTAAAACTTTCAAGTGGTCCTCATGTTCTTCACGAATGTCACCTGTATTTAGATGTCGAACCCTGAACTTATGTCCCTTTAAATGAGCTAAGACTCTATAGGGGCCGGAAAATTTTGGGTCAAGTTTAGGAACCTCACTTCTAGAGTTAAATTCCTGCACCATTACCAAGAGTCCGGGAGCCACCTTTGATGGTTTCGCGGATTTATTAGCCTGGTTTGTGAAGGTTGCAGTGGCTTCACCTAGATTTTCCTTGATTCTTTGATGAATCAATTGAGTCGTGCGATATTTTTCCGCTACAACTGATTTCTGGACCGCTGGACATGAAGGAAGGGGCGCTATTATGTCATACGGCAACACTTTATCAAAACCGTGTAAGGCGTGGAAGGGAGTGTCTCCAATTGACTTATGATAAGCTGAGTTTAATGAACATTGGACATCAGACAGGTATTCATCCCATTCATCATGATCAAAATTAATGTTGGTGCGAAGACACTGGAGGATCTTACGGTTCAACCTTTCTGCCAGGCCATTCGAGGCTGGATGATGTGCCATTATGTTACATTTATTTATGTTATACAATTTACAGAGTTCTTCTAATAATGAGTTATTAAATTCGCCACCATTATCTGTAACCAAAATCTTAGGAGCATTATGTCTGTCTAAGATATATTTTTTGAACGCCTTAGCGACCGTGGCTGCGTCTTTATTTTGAACTGGGACTAATTCACAATATCTCGTGAAGGCATCAGTAATTACTAAAATGTATCTGTAGCCTGCCATGGACCTAGGGAAACCTCCTAATATGTCCATATGAACTCTTTCCCATGGGTATGTAGGTAAAGGATATTTCAACACAGTCTGCGGGGTAGTGGGACTTCCCTTGTATGTGTTACATGTTTGGCACCTCAAAATATAATCCTTAATGTTTTTCTGCATTCTTGGCCAGAAATACCTCAAACGAGTTTGCTTATAGCATTTATCTGCGCCTGGGTGTGCGGCCTGCGGTGAATCATGTGCTAACTTCAAGAAATCCTGTACTAATGTTGTTGGAATTATTGTTTGCTTAACAACACGGGCGGGTACTCCTAATTTCGCGTCCCTGCACAAGACTCCCTGCGCTAAATACAATTCTCTGACTGGAACAACTGTTTTAGCATCCAATGAAGATCTTAAACCCTCTAGGTATTCTATGACAGGACCCCAGACTGGGTCATCTCGTTGATGTCGTGTCAACCTTTCTACATCAAAATCTACGGGGCTATTGCCTACAGTGACTGTACCCACTCTGCGGGAGAGTGCGTCTGCAACTACATTGGATGAACCCGAAACAAAGCGAAAATCTGGGTCAAATGCTTGTATAGTTAAAAACCACCTCTGAAACTTTCCTGTAGGATCTTGTCTTTGAAAAATACCTAACAGTGCTCTGTGATCTGTATAAACTGTAATAGGGTAACCATATATGTATTCCTTAAAATGTTTGAGTGCCCAAACAACTGCAAGGCCTTCCAATTCTGTTATTGAGTATTTCGATTCCGTCGTCGAACATGTACGGCTCGCATAAGCTATGGGAAAAAGTCTACCCCTATTTGACTCCTGCATAAGTACAGCTCCAAGACCCTGTTTACAAGCATCTGTGTGCAAAATGAAGGGTTTCTCAAAGTTGGGAAATCGAAGGATAGGTGCTTCTATCAAGTGTCGCTTGAGTAAGTTAAACGCATTGTCTTGCGCTGTTGACCACTGGAATGTAACTCCCTGTTTCAGAAGTGAAGTGAGTGGGTTTGCGATCTTCGCGAAATTAGCGATAAATCTTCGATAATATCCTGCTAAACCAAGGAAGGATTTGACCTTGTCTGTTGTGGAAGGGACTGGCCATTCCACAATTGTTTTTACTTTATCTGCATTAGGTTGAATACCGTTTTCGTCAACGGTGTGACCTAAGTAATTAATTCTTGTCTGTAGAAAGGAACATTTGGATAACTTGACTTTTAGGTTTGCATCCTTAAGTCGCAGAAATACTCTCTCAAGACTTTTGAAATGAGAAGCAATATCTGGAGACATGACAATTATATCATCAAGATAGACCAATACTTCTTTGCCCAACATGTGACGTAAAATGTTAGTCATTAACCTTGAGAAAGTGATTGGTGAGGAATGAAGACCGAAGGGCATGCATATGAACTGCCAATGACCATCTGGCGTACTGAACGCAGTCAGGGGGCGGCTTTCCTCTGACAAGGGAATCTGCCAAAATCCGCTTAGTAAATCCAAAGTTGAAAATACCTTATTGTTACCGAGGCTATGAAGAAGCTCTGATACCACTGGTAATGGGAAACGATCTTTCAAAGTGACCTTGTTGAGTTTTCTAAAATCTATGACTGGTCTAAAAGTTCCGTCCTTTTTCGGAACGATCAGAAGTGGTGAATTCCATGGTGACCGTGATTCTTCTATGACCTTATCTTTCAACATGTCCTGAACAAGTTTGCTTGCTATGTCTCTGTGTGCGTGTGGCAAGCGATAGGCTGGGACGTAAATGGGACGTGTGTTTTTCTCTAAGTTAATAGCGTGAACATCCAAATGAGTTCTACCGAGTGGTTCTCCCGATAAGGCAATAGTAGACCTATACTGGTTAAGTAGTTCTGTTAACTGGTCAATATGCTTAGTTAATCCTACCTTGGGTATCATGTCAGGGGTGATGGTGGGGAGCTGACTCGAGCCGTGCACTGCTGAGTCAGGGGTAGGAGGAGTAGGCGGTGGTGGGTTAATGGAATGTGAGACTAGACGGATGTTAAACTCATGTAACTCCTCGTCTTGAATTCCGGACTTCAAAACGGAGAATTCCACAAGCTTGGTCCCTCTACAGAGACGGACAGGAGTGGGTCCCGTATTGGCAATGTATACGGTAACCTCTCCATCTGCGGTCTCATGAATAGAGGCATCCATCGATAGCCCTTTGACAGTTAGTGATGAAGGTTCAGCAACTACTCTTAGTACGAGATCACCCTGACTATGTCTCAGTCCATGATCAGTCATCCACTTTCGAGAAAGTGAGAGAGGAACCTTCGTTAATGTGTTACTATGCAGAGTCATATTTGTTGGAAGTTTACCAGGGCAATGAGTAGAAAAATAAAAGGGGTGGGTATTAGCCTCCGTGAAGCAGGACGTGGGAGCAGATGTATTAATGACCCTGACTGAGTGAGAACTCTTCTCTGACAACGGCAGGGACGTATTATCAACACAAACAACATTTTCATGATAAATAGGACAGATCTTATGTTGTGCCATAGAATGGCGTCCTAGTAACAAGTTAGCAGGAAAAGTTACACCTCGAACAATGTAAGGGGTTATGGTAATGACCGAGTCGCCAATGCGAATGTTCATTTTAATAGTGCCCCTTACGTCGAGATTTTCATTTGAGATACTTTGAAGGGGTGGGTAAAAGTCTGAGTATTTAACAAGTTGAGTGCGCATTAATGGTTGAATAAAATCATAATGAATGACATCTGCTTCCGCGCCACTGTCTAGAAAGATTGTGATTGGCTTATCCTGGAAAGAACCCACTAAATCGAAACTTGTAATGTGAGAAAATGGCGAAGAACGAAAATGTCTTAAGAGTTCCTTATGTGACGGAGTCTTGTCATGAGCGAGAGATTGTCATTGTTGATGATGACATGATGAACCTGTGTTAGATGACGTCTGTCTAGCTAATGCTCGGCATTCCGCTGAAGTGTGTCTAGCGTTCTTATGATATGAACACCTGTCTGGTGTTGTGGGGCGCGAGCGGGTGAAGGTCAGCTTGGTGTCTGACTGCAGGAAATTATGACACGGTCTGCAGCATTGTGACGACCGAGGTTGTGATGCCATGGGTCGTTGACTGCGTTTGTTGTTCTGGTCGAGGCGTGAGAAAGAGTCCGATGTGTAAGTACACACATTCGCTTTATGTCCTGGTTGGTGACACCGGAAACACGTAACCTTATGTGAGTGCTTGTCATCACTGCATCGCTTTAATTGACCGTGAGAGGAATGATTGTGTTGATCACTAGAATGTTTCCTCATACATTGGGAAGCCGACACCCTCCCCAGTGTCTTGGTGTTGTGATATCCACCTTTCTTTTTAGTGTAACTCAATACTTTCGTTACTGACCATGATGGGTCGATGTCTTCATCAAGTAACCGCCGAGCTACGTTTGGAGGCAGGTCCTTGAGAATGAAGGTTATGTGTAATAAACGCACGAGTGTTTGCACATGAGTTTCAGGCTTCATCATGGCCGACATCCAGGGTGAGGATTCGTAAGCCTGCCTAAATAACGTCATTCTTCCATGTAAGGTACTCCAGTGATCAGGGATTGACGTATCATCCGTGTATGTTGTGTTAAGAGCACGTAAAAGGACGTTTAGTAGATTATCTGAGAATGATTCCTCACAACCTATTCTAAACAACGTTTTAAATTCCTCCCAAGATGTACAGTTTTGAACATCCTCTGAGTCATAAACAACCCTAGCGTAATTGTTAGGCTTGTTGAAATCAATGAGATTTTTAGCAGCCGATATAAGCGCTTTGTCTCCTGACTCACCATTATGTTCAACACTGTCCTCTACGTTCCTGATCCACCGATCAAAATTTGATAGTTTACCATCAAATAACTCGTGTGGTTCCCTAGCTTGTTTTAGTGTGAAAACTGTTTTTTGTGAAGTATCTGATTGTCCTGAGTTTTCGTGAGGTGGAGGGGGAGGTGGGTGTGGGTGTGGTAGCGTATGAGAAGGTTTCTGTGGGTCATCTGTGTCACCAGAATCTGTCAAAACGACTTTGTGCGACGTCGCCATTTTAGAAGGTTGGTTCCGTTTATAGTAAGGGATCCTAGGTAATTTCCTAAGTACATATGAACCTTTACGATTACCGCATGGAATATCTTCGGACATGTAATACAAT